>NC_053167.1:77976113-78143613 GCF_016835505.1 Polypterus senegalus
TAAAGAAGCCATCATTGAAAGCATCCAGTTCAGGAGGGAAAATCCATCTCGCTTTTCTGTGTCTTTAAATGAAATAGAAACCAAAAAATTTTTAAACAAGGACTTCAGAAACAAACGCCACACTTAATCAGGCCATTTTGTTTTCTTCATGTTGTACCTTGCAAAGCCAACTTTTCTTTATGCAAGTTACAGTCATCAGTAGTGGCTACTGTTGTTATTCTTGTCTAAAACTGTACCTGAATTAATACACAAGAATTTATAACATTCTGAAAAAGAACCTCGGTGGGCTGTTAAAGGTCTGAGCCCTCCCTGTTTGTCACTGAATGTGTGCAGTTTCAGACTCAAAATAACTTACTTGTGTGTGAGGTAAATTATTATTATTATTATTATTAATAATACATTTTATTTATATAGTACCTTTCCCATACTCAAGGTGCTTATTGAATAATCATTCATTGTTAATTACTAAATATCACTTAATTAGTTACCATGCAGCCTACTAAATTTTAAGCAGTGTACTTTTGAGTAATGTAATTCTTGGTTTGTTTCTCTCACTATTATGAAATAATTATTTGTAAAGTATAAAAACTGGAAATTGTTTATAGATTCTGATTTTTAGACACCAGACCAGGCAACACTCACAAACCTTCACTACTCTGATTTTTAAAATGGAATGTACTGTACTGTATCGAGCATAATGAGGAGAATCAGAGAATAAGGTGTGTGTTGTTTGGGAGAGAGATAAAACAATGTTGGCAGCAAAATCAGTTACTGTTTAGTGTAACAAAAAGCAATTCTGTATACCTTACCTACCAACAAGAGCAGGAAATGCACAGAGGATGCAAATGTCTGTTGTCTGTTTTAATCATGAGAGGGTATCATTGTTGAGACTTATTCCTGTCAGACCAATGCTGATTTAAGTGTGTTCAAGCACATTTCTCAATGCTGTCAGTGTACACAAAGCATGGTTTGCTCTTGACTCATCTTCATTATTTTAGTAAGCCAAGCAATGGCAAAAGAAGAAGTGATTTATGTTGTACTTGTATAGTAGAAGTGCAGTGCCATTAGAAGATTTTCATCTTAGCCACATCCCTTTTCCCCTTTAATAATGCAATTTTTAGCTAAGTAGTCCTTTTGGTGGTTGCGCAAAGTATATACCAAGCCAGTGGTCATCTGGACATGAAGCGCACTCGTGCTATACCTTCTGGGTATTTTTTTGTTTAGTTTGATTTTTTTTTTTGTATTTCCACTTGTTCCTTTCACTTTTCAATAGTTTCTTCTTATTTGTGTATCTCTTTTTTCCTACACTATGTAAAATGATAAAAGGAAAACAGATAAAGAGTTGGGGTACCACCTTGGTAACCCTGTATAACTTGAAAGGTTCGAGGGAAACAAGTACACAATTAGTTGCAGAGATGCCTTTGCAGATAGGAGTCCAAAAACACAGAACCAAAACAGGTAGCTGTTTTTTTTTGGGTTTTGAAGATAGATAGCAGGAAAGAGCGGGTCCAGGAGGACGGACACCAGAGGTGACTTCGGTGATGGAAGGGCCATCGATCATTCGGTCTTTAGAAGGAGAAAGAGAAAAGGGATTAGAAAACAGCGACAACTCCTGGCTCAAAGGGCAACTACAATCGAGAGAACTCTTAAGCTGCCTCTCATGCACACACGCATGGCACCTCTTACCCTCCATGCATTGTTTGGTTTGCTACACTCTGCAGTTACTGCTTAAACATTAAATCCTGACAAACATATATTCCTCCGTGTTAAACATCATAGATATTATAGATATAAATTGTGTGGTTTGCAGTGGGCCATGTTCATTTTATTATTGCTGCTGACACAAGCAGCATTCCCATCAGCTACTTTATCTTCCAGAAGCTAGTGTTCAGTATGAGGGGCGTTTTATCAATGCCTGTGTCTGCTATATTAGCAGTATAATTATTTGAGTGATATAGTTCATTCATGTCTACAGTTACAATTTAGAAAGTAGCTGTTTCATGTAGAATTATTCTTGACCGTTGTGTGTACGTATATATGAGATTACATTACATGGTTTCTGTTGAAATTAGAACTTTGTGTAGATTTGACATAATTACAGCACTTTTGGATAAATTTTAGAAAGCAGAGAGCCGTTTGACCCCAAAGATGGCGAAAATGTCATTACTTTTCATAACAAAAGTATGTTTCAAACAGATAATTGCCTTTTAATTAGTTTAATCATTTGCAAATAATAATGTTTTTATTTCCTTTATTCACATTTTTATTTTACAACCCTAGTTTTGTTTCAGTGCTTATGTCTATTGCCTGATAATTTCATATACTTGTATTTCTTTTACTTCGACCAAAGTGAACAGCTGGAATAATTTACATTTTTTTTAAGAGTTATATATACTGTTTGTCAAAGTACTGTAACTATACCGTCTGTTAATCTTATTAATGGATTAGTTATGATTAAAGTCATTAAGTGTGGTGGCCAAATCTTTAACACATGCAGCTTTGGATGCCTCTGCTTTACCTACTATAAGATTCTTCTTATATACAGTAATTTTATGACTAATTTCAGTAGTAAACTCAAAGGGCACATGTCTGTTGAATTTATATTTTTATTTAATAATTCCATGTGACACAAAAAACGGGAGGATTAAATTAAATAAAAAACATTTTCTGAATCGTCTTTTAAAAGGCTAGCGCTTAAACTTTAAAGCCCATAACCTCTCTGCACTGCTGTCATAAGATGGTTTGAAAGATATTTTAAAGGGCTACTCTGATAAAACTGTTTAAGAAACCACCACTGCCATCACTCCGCAAACCCTTGCTAAACATTCAAAGTCAATGAGACAAAAGATTTAAATCAGCATAGTTACATTTTATTCAGCAAACAGATTTCATAATAAAAATTAAAAATAAGATGTGTACTAGAAATCTATAAAAAAATTATTTAACTTCCTGCATGTTTACTAATGTAATCTGGTCATGTTTATATCCTGAACATGACCAGTGTTATCATACTGGGGCGCTGCAAGTAGAAGAAGAAGAATGCAGACTTCTCTTCTCAAAGTGAACCCAGAAAATGGTGAGCAGTGCTGCAGTTGTAAAGCCACAGCAAAGAACACTTCAAAAAAGCACGTGATTAAAGTGATAATCGTGTCTGATTATCAGATTTTTACCTTTTGGTTTTGGCACCAAGTTGTGAAGTAGCAAGCGGAAGTATACATTGTTGACATAGTTAAGGGGCCAGTCTGTACAAAAAGGCAACAGCTACACACAAGCATTTTTAAATGTTTGCTGTATTGATGGAGTTGTCGTGGTATGCTTCTCTCCAGGGCTTTAACCTCATATAGTACATTTAAAGTAGTGTGTAAAAGGGACTAATCCTCTTATTTTGGAAGTGTGTACACTTACTGCATGTGCCATCGCACACACACACACTAAAGAAGGGAAATATAAATTTGGAAGCGTCCACATCCTGTGTAGATTTAAAACCCACATCTGCCTGTCCTCAGCTCTACCTTAAATTTGGGTAGTTTATCCCAAAACAAGTGCAGGCCACCTCACAGGCCTGTACCTCTGTTCTGATATAACAGTCAAGAAATATGAGAGACAAAGTCTGCCATTGTACACAAGGATGTGTGTTCTTTGCTAATTAGCAGTAATCTCTCTACGAGTGAAGGTAAACTGCCCTTCAGCTTACCTGGGTGAGATTGATAGTTAGTAATCCAACGACCTCAGGTCCATTGCTGGTGGGCAGCCTTTTGTCAGCAACACCACAGGGTGTAATTCTCGGCAGTGACCTACAGTCTCCTCTCTGCCACCCTGAACAACAGGAAACCTGTTAAAGTCATGGCACCATCAAGTTACCCCAGTTCAAAAGGTGCTGTCAGCTTAATACGTGATAACCGCCATATCTGTCAGGTCTGTCACAATTACGCTGAGAGATTTTATTCTGTATGCTGGCCCAAACCTGATGTTTATACATAAAGATTTCAATTGTGGTTGTCCTGTGCAGACTGACTCGTAGGAGATTTGTTGCTCTAGTATACATTCTTTTTCTAATTTATATGCGGTTTCTATATAGTATATTGTTTTTATAAGATTCTTTTACTTTAGTTATAATGTGCCATTTTTTATGTCTTGTACAAAGCAATATCACAAAGTGAAAGGGCATCTTAGAACATTTATTTATAAAAAAAAAAAAACAATATTCTATACTACAACTACCTTATTTATTTAAATTAATGTAGCCTTCACTTCACTGAAATATTTGTTAATTTTATATATGTATAATGTATGTTTTAATTCATATTAGATGAACCATTCTTTTGTAAGACTTTTTTCAATAAAAATTTTTCTTCATGTCATTTTTATGGTTGTGTTATTAAAACAATTTCCAAATGATGACTGCTGTACCCTTGTTTTTGCTTTTATTTTTTGGGTGATCTCACCGCCACTGAATTGGGACAAGTGGGTGCAAAGAAGTTTAAAGTATAATTGACAGACCTACTTGCATATTATGCTTCCTCATAGCAGAACAACCAGAAATGATCAAAGAATTTGGCAACTTTTAAGATGTGGTAAATTTAATACATTTATAAAGAACTGAAAAATGTATTGCTGAAAATCTGCCTTTCATATAAAATATGTTATGCTTGCTCAATTGAAAGTCAGTTTCAACCAGTACAGACATTTTGCAATTTTACTGTTAAGCCAATGTTCTATTATGCGACTTCTAGTTGTGAGGCTGTGGTGTGTTGGCACCCTGCCCGGGATCGGTTCCTGCCTTGTACCCTGTGTTGGCTGGGATTGGCTCCAGCAGACCACCGTGACCCTGTGTTCGGATTCAGCGGGTTGGAAAATGGATGGATGGATGGATAGTTGTGGGGTATCTCAGATTTGGTGATCACAGTTGCTGATCTTGTTGCTGGACCATGACAGTTTAAACAAATGAAAATTGGCCATTTCACATTTAGCGATCGCATGTTGACCTTCTAGCACATTCCTGCTCACCACTTTTTGTGACAGCCAATAACATGCTGCCTGACAGACCTGGTGCTGTACAAAGATTTAACAGGTACAGCAAGTTTAGGTGCAGTCTCAGCACTGTTTGTGTTTTTTCAATTCTGATGTGGTATGTAAATCAGGCAACTTCAGATGGATGAGCTTCTCTTCTGTATGTGAAGACCAAAGCCTTCATTTTCGTTATTCCTCATCCCTGTATTATATGAGCTATACTTCTGGAAGAGCATCCATTGTTTGTCAGCTGTGCTGCAATCAGAGCCTGCCCCTATGACTGAAGACATTTTAATATCTGTTTAATTTTATCAAAGTGAGTCATAGGCTAGTTGTAGTGAATTGTGACACAGTAGGTAGCATTGGTGCTTTGCAGTAAGGAGATTGTGTGTTCACTTCCCAAGTATTCCCTGCATGGAGAGTGCTTTGAGTAGTGAGAAAAGCGCTATATAAATGTGAAGAATTATTTATTATTACTATTATTATTGTTGTTGGATATGCCGCATTACACAACTGGATTCATTGGAGTGCACAATAAATTCCTCTGACTCATATAATCCCATGGAGGACAGACAGGCATCCTGGATGGACAAAAGAATGGCTTCTTGCCCAGCTGGAAAGATATAAGGGATGTACTAGAAGAAGCTAGAGGCCAGGAGAAGTTCCAGTTCCCATATGACAGGTGGCAGTGGTCCCCTCGAATCATCTCACTTTGGATGACCACAGAGGTTATTGGGAACTGGAGTCTGGAAGTGCAGCCTTGTCTGGGTTCCTGGGTGCTGTTAGAGCTCACTGTTGGGAGTGGACCTCCCTAGTTCACACATGACCTGAAAATGCTTCCATTAGGGTGCACCATGGTACCAGAAGCATTCTTAGGTCTTGCTTAAAAAGTGGCCTGCCAACTCGCCTTGAGGAGTAAGATTTGGGAAGCAGCAGGCGACGCTCACCAGGAAGGTGGAAGGACAGCAAAGATTAATCTTGTCTTGTGAATTGCTGTGTGTATTGTTTGAGATACTATGTGTAGTAAAAAGTCCTTTATTTGAACCCAGGACACTGTTGGGCATTACTGTGTCTGGGGTTTGGGGACTCAGTGGTGCCCCCTGTTGGTTACATTCTCTAAGATGATGTAAATGAAGGCTATAACTGAAAATCAATGGAAATGTCATGTAATGTGGCATAGCCTTTAACCTGATTGTCAAATTAAGCAAACATACCAAATATACAGTTTAAAGGAAATGAATGCTTACAAAAAATTTTTCAATAACTAATAGTTTTTGTTTGGTTCAGTTTTATTTATTTGAATCTAAACATTGTACAAGTCTTTCCCATTTGATTGAAAACTCAGTTCTGATGCTAAAATCACTACAGCTCTGGTAACCCCTTTATCTGCTAATGACTGGAATACACTGTTTTTCATTCTTAATGTGCAATTGATTTACTGGTTTATAACTGGATGATCTTTTGATGCCCTGGCATGCATGTGACTAAAATGTTACTATTTTGCCAAATAAAAATGAATGGCTGAAGGAAACCTGAACTGAATTCACTCACTCAGTCTTCTGCACTTCATCTTTCTCTGTCTCTCCCTCATTCTGTTTGAAGTCATCACACTGCTTCAACCATTGTGTGTATGTGCAGGAAGCAAAAAACGTTTCACTGCTATCTCAGCTATCAACTCGCCTAATGTTTGAATGAAACCAAACCACAATAGTCAAAAGCTAAAGAGCATAACAAACCAGATGAATCGAAGCCCCTTTAATATGTGGTTCTTTCATGGTGCATGCCTTTAAATATACACACACAATTATCACTATTATCTCCAAGATGTACCCAGATCATCAACCAGTTATCAATGTGAGCAATTATGTCTGTGACCACTTTTATACTAGAAAATACTTCAATACAAGAATAAATTGTGTTAGAATAGCATAAGAAAGGGACATCTGAGAACAGCCAAAGTACAGCTGATACTCCTGAGAAGATAGGCCATGGTCTTCTCATGAATCTTCCAGCTTTATCTAAAGAGTCCTCGAACAACTTTGATAAAGTTACTGTCAACAGGAACATTCCCAGAGTAGGTTACTTAAATAGGCGGCATCATACCTTAAGCACATCTTAAAATGTGGTTAAGTTCAGAGTTGGACTTTTGACGCCATGAGTTAACTAGTCTGCACTGCAATGGAATGTATTGCATTAGATGATGAACCCTCTGCAGTTCCAGAAAATGAAAGATTGAGTTTCTGAATTAAACACTGCTGTTTCTTTAAGGATGTAGATACTGAATACCATTTTCAGAAGTTAAGGGCTCGGTGTAAATGATTTAACATCAAACTTGTAGAACGGCTGTGCCCGATTATGAGAAATGGATCCAGATTAACTGACAAAAAATCAAGCTAATGAGCGATTTGCTGTGGTGGGTTGGCACCCTGCCCGGGACTGGTTCCTGCCTTGCGCCCTGTGTTGGCTGGGATTGGCTCCAGCAGACCCCTGTGACTCTGTGTTCGGATTCAGCAAGTTGGAAAATGGATGGATGGATAATGAGCGATTCGAACTGGCTATAAAAATTCATACAAGTGTTTTTCTTTTTATAAGTTTTAGAGTTGATGGTATCTTTAAAAAAAATTTAACAACAGAAAAAGCTGGTTATTTCAATGCTACCTTTGACTGAAGGGCCATAAAGAAGCAGAAACCAGAGGGTTGAGCAGCATTGACAAAAGTGAAGAGAAAGCAAGACATTTTTGAAGTTGCAAGGGTATCTGTCTGTTATCCCACAATTTTTGTTGCAAGGAAAATGTGCTTCTTTCATTGGACAAAAGGAAGCTTCTTTCCACCTGTCTTGATTGTTCTTCACTTCCCACCTCTTTTCTTAGAAAAGAGGAAGCAGTTTGTGAACCAAAAACCTGTGGGGGCCTATTAACGGATAAAATTGAATGATATATTTTTCTGGACATTAAAATAAAAAAAAGTAGAGCTGAATCCTGTATTAAAAAGTATTGTGGTGTGAAATTTTGCATAGAAGTTGATTCATATTTTGTATGTCTTTATTTGTATGGTTAAGTACCCCCACCCTGTTTTAGGACTGAGTCTCTTTGTAATTTTACGACAGGGTTCGGTGTGCCTCAAATCAGTTTGATAAGTGATTCTCTGCAGGACTCTCTCAAATCAAAATCCTGATTGAATCCTCATCAGCTCAACAAATGGTTTTGGGGGCAGGTATGAAGATATTCGGTGCCCCATTGGTCTGAAGTATGGCTGATTGGAATTGGCTTGTATCAGAAGTCGTTAAGTACCACAACACCCTATTGACTGTAGGGTTTGGACAAAGAGCCTATAAACGTGCTTGCTTTACCCCTCCCTCTCTGTCTTACCAACTGATGAAAGAGCATCTCACACACAATGAACTGAAAAGAACAACACAATGAAGAGCACAGCTCGGCAACCATATTGAGACAGGCATGCAGCCTGTTCGGAAGAAAGCTGACCAAAAATGAACTAGAGACATTTTAAGTAACTAACAAGTCTGTGTGCTTCCTGAAACTTCACATCAGCATTTATCAGGTTGTATGGTTGCCAGTGTTCACTTGTACTTTGCATATTGTTATTATTTATGAATATTATCAGTCAGTCAGTCAGTGATTGTCCAACCCGCTATATCCTAACACAGGGTCACGGGGGTCTGCTGGAGCTAATCCCAGCCAGCACAGGGTGCAAGGCAGGAACAAACCCCGGGCAGTGCGCCAGCCCACCGCAGGGCACACACCCACACACCAAGCACACACTAGGGACAATTTAGAATTGCCAATGCACCTAACCTGCATGTCTTTGGACTGTGGGAGGAAACCTACGCAGGCACAGGGAGAACATGCATACTCCACTCATGGAGGACCCGGGAAGCGAACCCAGGTCTCCTTACCCACTGCACCACTGTGCTGTCCTTGAATATTATCAATAATACATTATTTAAATTGTAACTTAACTCTTGCTTGTCTAATACTACACCTAATTGCCTAAGCTTATAAATGTAGAAGGGAAGGTGGGGTGAGGTTATATGGTACAATACCTTATAAACAGTGGTAAGTCTGTGAGATTTGAGGCATTCAAATGCTACATATTAATAATACAAAAGGGGAAAGTAGATTAAGACAAAACAAAGAGATACCCCATTTTCTGAAGTTTTGAACTTCCACAAATTGTTATCATGACCACTGATATAATAGATCAGCTTAGCACTACTGCCTCATGGAATCCCACATTCTGAGGCCAACATCAGTGTGAAGTTTACACGTTCTTCTTTCTGATTTGCATTGGAATTTTCCTAATTTTTTTTTGTACATCCAGAAGATGCACTGCAAGTGGATGTGTGAACTTTTGGTCCATCAAATGTCAATTCCTGACTTGCATTAAAAATTACTACTATAGGCTCCTGGCCTCTGTGACCTTGAAATTGTTATGTGAAGCTTTGAATCATACTTACCACAAGTTTTCTTCTTTGGAACTCAGATCTAGGACCTTGGAATTTCCAAGTGTCCCGTGGCTTTGCTCGCTGAGCTAAAGTAATAATGCTCTTCTTGGAAGTAGCAACATCACTACACCTATTGCAACAGGTTTTTACTTGTCTACCCAAAGCAGGTTGCTGCAGTCCCCGAAACTTGATTCAAAGTCATAGCTTTAGTGTAGTGGTTTGAGGTGAAGCATGCTTATCATTTAAATTAAACAGGTATTATATAGTGTCTTTAACTATAACTTTCTGAGCTGTTTAATAAGGCGAGAAAGACAACATAAAAAACACAAAGAATGTGGGCTTGCCACACCCAGCTATAGGCAGCAAGTAGGAAATGTTTAGTGTGTTCTGTCTAACTCCTCCATTTTCTCGACATTTGTGTGGCCCATGAATATCAAAGTCACAGTGAAGACATTTTTGTACATTCTTCTTGTAGTGTGAATCTGTGTGACGAGTTAAAGTAGGATGTGCTACATTCTACAGTATTGTGCTGTATAAAAGCCCTGCTTAATCTATTCTCTTGAAAAACTTCCCTAGTGTCTATAATGGTGTACATCTATTTTTTCCAACAATGGAATGTAGACCCTACCTCTGCTATTCTTGTGGATCTGGTAGTACAGGGCATAATGCATCTGCATTATTTCTGTCATTCCTAGGTATGTGAAATCAATTACACTGCTTGTGCCGTGAGAAGCTAGAGCTAGTGATGCTTTCCAGGTTTGCTATTCGGATGAGAGGCCTGTGACAGTATACTGGATTACTGTTCAGGATGTGCGTCAGATAAACCATCTACAGCTCTCATCGATTATGCACAGGTTCTGGAATTTCCAAAAATGAGGTGTAGTTAACATAGTTTTGAAAGATAAACAGATGACGTAATTTCATAACAAAATCAGATAGGATAACATTTAGAGAGTTTCCAGGCTTTCATCTGGATGACAAGTTAAAATGTGTAAGTGTGTTCCAATAGAAAAATGAAAAAGTAAAACCTTCATCTACATCTACACCAGTGTGCCACAGTGCAGGACGCCATTTTGTAGAAGTATCTGTGAAGCTGTCATTGAACTTGTTGTCACTATGCTGTGTGAAGATCTGACAGAGGGCATGTTCAGTGCTAGGCTACCTAAACACGAGATTATCTTCTTCAATATGTGCCAAGCACTTTAATATAAAACACTATTTCATTCTTGGTAGGCCCTGCTATGTACCCAACACTGTCTAGATACACTCTAACCCTATGAACCTGAACTGGATTCATGTAGGGTTGATAATGAATGATTGGGTTGTGTTGTTTAATATAATTAAAGAATAAGTATAATGACAATAATGTCTGAGGGTATGACCGAGCAGGATTTGGAAAGGAGAGAAAATCAGTTGCTGATTCAGTTGAAGTCAGACACTACTTCACAGTTCGGTTCTTGGCTTAGTGTTTTTAGCTTGGATTTTAATGTTCTCTTATTTGTATGGACTCCTCCTCTCACAGTCCATAATTATGCTGTGGCATACCTGTACATGAGAAGCTGTCTCCTGCAATGTTCCCCTGTGCTTCTGGGACAAGCACTGATTCCCAGCATTCCATTACCTAAACTAGAGAAAAACAAATATCATGATCAACATATTTTTACCAAACTGTTCCACCCTTTGAAGAGCTGTATACTGAATATTACTTAAAATGTAAAATGTCTACATTTATAGGCCTTTCATCAATATAAAGATATACAGGTAATGCAGTCACTGAGAGCAATAAACACTAAATCTTATAAACTTGTTACATGGAATAAAGCAACGCTTTTAATGATTTAGATCTGTCAAGTTATGTCAAAATTGTCTTCCTGATAGTTCATGCCTACTTTTTCTAGCTACTAAAAGTTCAGTTATTTTTATTGCAAAACCACAAAAGCAGTATTTTAGATTTATAATCTGATAGCGCTTTGAGTCAGCATCACTCTGCAATGTGGATGGTGAGAGAAAAGAAGAAAGAAGGGCAGAGGTATAGACTGATGCTGTTACATTTACATGATGACTTGCAGTCTACTCTGCCCTTTCTACTTATGTTTGTCTTTTAGTCATCATGTCAAATGTAAACCTGTAAACAGTTAAAAAATTACATTCTCAACACTTTATCATTTTTTTCCATTTTAGTCAGTGATATGTGGGATGTTTTGGTGGACTGGTGATCCTGCCTTGCATTTAAAGCTGTAGTGCAGGGCCCCTCACAACCCTGCAATGGTCTCAGTGAGTATACAAATGCAAATTGGTGGAAGAATGGGTGGATTTTTATTATTTTTAATTATTCATTCAATCATTTCACATTATTTGCTAATTCCAGTACAATTTTGTGAAGGCACTATTATTACTGTTTTTTTATTTTATTGTCAAGCATATCAACCCAAACTGCTTTTAAAAAACATGCAATAAATCAACAGTCTTGTCTTGATGGCACAAAGCCATTGATAGTAACAGTTTTAGAAGTGCAGTAGTGCTATTCCCATAATAACTAAAAGGCCAAGGAGCAAAATATAAACAGAGTAAACTAAGAGCAATGTGAGGGAAAAAAAGACAGAAAAGCATTTGGTAATTCAAAGTAAAGGCAAATTTAGTGTTGCTGTTTTACAGGTATGGTCTTCTAGGCAAAAACTAACTTGATAAGGCAATGCTGGTGGTTACCAGCTGATATGGGAACTGAAGCTGCCATTCTTTGTATTATTTCCAACAGTAACAGGTATTAGCATCTCAGCACCAATTTCAGGTTTGACGTTCTTGAAGGATCTGGTATAATGGTAATGGTTATTGCATGGTGACAGTCTCTTTGACTGCAATGGAGTGCTGGAACATGGCAATCTGATTTTATCAGAATGACCATGCAGCTGTCACCAATGAATAATTAACATAATGTGTATAATGAACATAACAGTGAACATTGCATCAGGAATATAATTCACATAACATTTTTATACTTACTCTAATTCAGAGTCATGGTGGAACTGGTGCTAACTATACTGGACACAAGGTGAGAAACCAGCCTAAAGTGTCAGTACATTTCAGGGAATTGTTAATCACCCATTAACACAACCTGTATGTCTTTGGAGATATCCGATGAATGCCAGATTACCTGGAACACAGTAAAAGAACTTCAAATAGATAATATCTGGAGTCTAGACACAGGAATCAAATCCAGGACATTGAACCTGTGAGCATGCAGTACTAGCCACTGTGCCACTGTTAAAATAATTATAAAACAGGTTTATTTAGGTGTCATTATTTTAGAAAAACTTTAGTAATATTAAGGGGAAATTTAGATGAAGGATCACTGACCCGGCTTGGGATAAGCAGGTTTAATAAATGGATGGATGGATTTGCCTCTTTTTATGTGTCCTACTGGTGTTCAATAATAGTCCTTTTATACAGCATCTAATAATAAAAAATATTTCAAAGTTTTCTCCAAGCCTTTCAGGACTCCAGCTAATTTTTGTTTTTAAAGGCAGATACTGCCATACCTGGGGGCAGTTTGAGGTGTCATATTGTCATGATTAATAACTGCAGGATTTATTTGACTCCCACATTCATCCAGATTAATAATAACTAAAGAACACTGCCTGCAATGCTAAATGGAGACTCCAACAGGATTGATTTATGCAGTCCAGTTAGACTAAAGTTAGTGAAATCAATATTAATCCAACTACAGAAATGAGACCCTTGTAGCCCTGATGCCTTTATATGGTGTTCCTATTTGTTGTTTAAATGGGATAAGAAGCCATTGCCGGTGTGCTCATATTGTACAGTACAAAAATGATGTAAAGCTTAAAATAGGGTGAAAAGTGGAGCCCTTTGTGGTGACACTATCAATCAAGAAATAGCACCATCTTCTGGAGTTAAGATTAAAAGCAGTGTTTGTTCAAACTGAAAGGACAGAAAGACAATTTTTAGTAATTTTAAGTAAGGGATGTAAATTATCAAGACCTGAAGTTTCCTTTCCTTGAAAGTGGAGAAAGCTGTAAAGGCAACACAGTTCTGTTTATAATTAGTTTATCATGAAACTTTCTAATTGCCTTAATTGTTTATAGGCAAGATTGTAAAATGGGATCACAAGGTACACTGCCAATAATTGATTGAGGCATAAAACAGCCAGCTGTGAGTGTGTGCAAGGGAGGATGGCTCGTAGTACAAGGGGGCTACAGGGCATAAGAGGGCACAGTGTATCGATATGTAGTCATTTAGTTCAGATTCAGGTTGGTTGTGTCAAGTACAATCGAATCCTTAACTGTGCATACAACAAAGAAACAGCATCAGATAAAAAGACACCATAACTTCAATATATTAATTACAACAAATACTATAGAACATCCACACAACATAAAGGAAAATGGACAATAATACACAACAAATACATTTGGCAGCAGTCTCTATGAGAAAGCCATCATGCACTTCTGCATCTCATCAATGTAAGGAACATGAAACAGTTTACTGTAAGCACTGAAGCATTACCAATCCTAGGGACACCCGTCTGTTAAAAGAACTAAAACAGGGAGTTGGTCTCGTCCGATGCGAGAGATGGACGTCTGAAGTGGAGCTCCGCTAGCAGTGGTGCTATTTTTCATATTATTTGCTTATTATTCTGAGATATCCTGTATTTATTCAACCCGAGAGGGACTGCTACAGTATATGTAAGCACATATAAACATGGCCAACAAGAAGGGGGTTGAAAGAATCGAAAACTAAAGCTACATCCAAGCTGCGATCAGCAAGCCCCAGTTCAAGATACGGCCTATCAGAGACAGACCTGGATCAGATGGGCGAAAGCACAGACTCCTCGGGACCACGGTCCGCTACATCGTCGCCGGCTGAGAGCGAAAAGGGGAGCGAAGGTGCGATCGTGAGTGCAGATGTGGATAGCTCGCCGATTGGAGAAGATTACCTGAAACTGGAAAGGGCCGGGAAGTCCGCGGCTTCAGTTGCGCAATTACGCGGGCCTGGAGCAGCGGGGGCACCGGCTTCAGCAAAGTCTGCTGCTTCATCTACGGTACAAGAAGGCACAATTGAGCTATCTGAACTGAAAGTGTTGCTCGCTGAGCTCACGCAAGATATAAAGAAAAGCGAGAAGGCTAATGAGAAAGCAACGGCAAAGGCACTTGAGAGACTGAAACAGGAAATGAAACAGGCCAATGAATGGCTGCGACAGGAAATCCAACAGGCAAATGAAAGGCTGCGTCAAGAGGTACAACTTGAACTTCGACAGGTGCTGGGTAAAATTGAAGAGCATTCAGAAAACTCGGTTAAACTGAGCACGCTTGCTGATCAATTGGAGCATCTTAAGGAGACATTCACGAATCGGATCGAAATGGCCGAACATTCAGCTGCCAGTGCCGAGGAAAGAGCAGTAAATGTCAGTTCCGAATGTAAAAAACTCGGAGAAAAACTTGGAGACAGACTGGCTGCTTTAGAAGATGGGAGTAGAAGGTATAATGTCAGAATTGAAGGTCTGCCGGAGAATCGAGAAAGTTCAAACCCTGTGAAATTCGCAGCTGAACTTTTTCTAAAATAATCGGGCGACTTTAAAGCAGAATCTGAGATAGCAGCGCTTACAGCGTCGCGATCAAACACCGTCAGACCCGACCAAGATCTTTTATAGTTCGTTTTGAACGATTATCATTTAAGCTAGAGGTGATGGCACTCCTCAGAAACAAGGAAGATATTATATATGAAAATAGCCACATTCGTATCTTCCCTGACTTCTCTCCAGCAACAGCTATTAAACGCGCAGCCTTCTATAATATTAAACAGCGGCTACGGCAAGCCAGTGTCAAATACAGCCTCCTGTATCCGCAAAACTGAAAGTGGAATGGCAGGGTCATTTCTATGTTTCGCTAGCAAGGAAGAAGCAGAAAATGAATTAAGAAAGCTGATCCCGGACTATTCTGATACATAATTGTGAGTCATGGCGGTAAATGATAAAGCTAGGATTAATAATCTACTGTCTGATCTATTTGTTTTAAAATACGGGTTTTTATCAGCATATATTCTCATATATTCTTATTATTACTTAGTATTACTAGGGCGCTATATGTTTGTTTTATTGTGCTTAATTACGTTTTCCTCTTTTTTTTTTCTCTTTTTCTTTTCTAATTATTTCATGTGTACCCTAAATGAGACTGTTCAATATCATACCCTTGGTTTACTGTTATTGCTATTACTGCATTAAGACTTGTTATGCTTATTTTGGACACATCTTTAACACCATCACCTGGGTTTATTATCTGGGGGTATCATCTTAATGCACTAAAATTGCTGAAGATTATATATATATATTAAGTGCAAAATTCTTTTTTTTTTTTTCCTCTTTTAAAGACTATATTGGTAACAGATATCTCTATCTTTTAACCATAACTAGCCACTGCATGGGGGCTTATTGTGCTTTGGACGTGCTCTGTCTCTGGGTATGTCAGAGGACTAGGACTGCGTGAAGTGGGTTTTAGCCTCACTTGGGGAGGCAAAAAGGGAGGGTGGGGGGTTAAGGGGGGAAGAGAAAGAGAGCAGGCTTGATCTATACCTAATCTATCATCTCAATCTTTATAATTATAACTATCAACGTAATAATAAGCTGCATGGCAACAACTCTTGGGGAAATAGGAAATTAAGACCTAAACTATTTCACTTCCAGTTAAGACTATAAAATGACATCAAAAACTCAGAATCAGTGTCTCCATGATGGGACAGTTAACTTCGTAAGCTGGAATGTTAAAGGCCTGAATCACGAATTAAAGAGAAAGAAAGTACTTTCTCACCTAACAGGTCTAAATGCTAAAATAGTATTTTTACAGGAAACCCACTTACTAAGTAAGGATCAGTTCCGCTGCAAAAGACTGGACTGGCCAAATGTTCCATTCTAGTTTTACAAAGAAAACTAGAGGGTGGGAATTCTCATACATAGAACAGTACCATTTGTAGCATCAGATGTAGTATTGGATCCTGAAGGGAGATATGTAATGGTCATGGGAGACTTATCTAACTGTAAAATGATTTTGATAAATGTTTATGCACCTAATGTTGATGATAAGGAATTTATACAAAATTTATTTGCATCCATTCCCAATCTGAACACTCATAAAGTTATAATGGCTGGGGACTTTAATTGTGTTTAAATCCACTTTTAGATAAGACTTCCTCCACAGGGGGAACGGCAACTAACACCGCAAAGATAATTACAAAGTTTATAACTGATCACAACTTATCAGATCCCTGGAGGTTTTTAAACCCAAATTCAAGAACATATTCTTTCTACTCACCAGTACATCATTGCTACTCAAGGATTGATTACTTCTTTATAGATAATAACTTCTTGCCTAAGATTAAATCTTGTAAATACGATGCTATTGTTATTTCGGACCATGCTCCTATGATCTTGGAGCTGAAATTACTAAGCCCCATACACTCACCCCAGATGGCCTCAACCGCTTCTATTAGCTGACGAGAATTGTACTGAATTTATATCCAAACAAATCAAATTCTTTCTAGAGACAAATACATCCCCTGAGATCTCTGCAGGAATACTCTGGGAAACTCTTAAGGCCTTCTTAAGAGGACAGATTATCTCATATCTTTCCCACAGAAATAAATCCGAAGCAAGAAAGTAGCAGAGATAAAAAGCGAAATTACTAAAATAGATGAAGAACATGCCAGACTACCAAGCGAGACTCTACATAAGAGGAGGCAGGCTCTACATTCAGAATTAAACCTCTTGACAACTAAAGAAACTGAACAACTAATTTACAAATCCAGACATCATTATTATGAACATGGAGAGAAAGCTAATAAGCTTTTAGCAACAAATTCACAAGCAAGATGTATAACGCAATCTCGTAATCACTAACACTAACGGAGATAAAATCATCGAACACAAAAATATAATGTACACTTTTAGAGACTACTATAAATCCCTATATACTACTGAGTTTAAAGAAGACAATATACAATCTAATGCATTTCTGGATACATTACAGATACCACAAATTGACGCTTTTAGTGTGGAGGAACTTGATAAACCTCTGGCATTATCAGAATTACTGGATGCTATAAAGTCACTCCAAGGTGGAAAAGCAGCAGGCCCTGACGGCTACCCTGCAGAGTTTTACAAGAAATTCTCCTCAGCTAGCTCCCTCCTATTAGCAACATTTACAGAAGCCAGAGATAACCAATTCTTCCACAAACCTTTCGCCAAGCACTAATCACTGTCTTTCCAAAACAAAATAAGGACTTATTACAATGTGCATCATACAGACCAATTTCACTTCTGAATAACGACGTTAAAATACTCTCTAAAATCATAGCTAGAAGGATGGAGAAAGTGCTCCCTCGTAATATCACAAGACCAAACTGGATTTATTAGGGGCCGACACTTATCTTCAAATCTTCGACGCCTGTTTAATGTAATATACTCACCAACTAAATCAAACACCCCAGAAATATTATTATCATTGGATGCAGAAAAAGCATTCGACATGATTGAATGGAAATACCTTTTACTACATTGGAGAAGTTTGGGTTTGGCCCAACATTTGTGCATGGATTAAATTACTGTATACTAACCCAGAAGCTTCAGTTTGCATCAATAACATTTGCTCAGACTACTTTAAACTAGAACGTGGCACAAGACAAGGATGCCCTTTGTCACCTGCTGTTTGCATTGCCATTGAACCACTGGCAATACATTGTCGAAATACTGATCAGATAATAAAGGGGATTAGCAGAGAAGGACTGGAACAGAAAATCTCATTATATGCAGATGATATGGTACTGTATATTTCGGACCCAGAAAATTCTGTGCCTGCAGTCTTAGCAGCACTCACAGAATTTCAAAAGCTCTCTGGTCTCAGAATTAATCTGAATAAAAGTGTACTCTTTCCAGTGAATTCTCAAGCATATAATATTAGATTAGACACCCTACCTTTTATCATTGCAGAACAGTTTAAATACCTAGGGGTAAACATCACAAGTAAACATAAAGCTCTATATCAACAAAATTTCGTCGTCTGCATGGAAAAAATTAAACAAGACTTGCATAGATGGTCAACCCTTCATCTCACACTAGCTGGAAGAATTAACACTGTTAAGATGAATATTCTTCCTAAGCTCCTTTTTTATTTCAAAACATCCCAATATACATTAATAAATCATTCTTTAAGCAATTAGATTCAACAATAACCTAATTTATTTGGAATTCAAAACATCCACGCATCAAAAGAGCGACCCTACAAAGACAAAAGGCAGAAGGCGGCATGGCTCTACCTAACTTCCAGTTTTATTACTGGGCGGCAAATATACAGGCGATAAGAACCTGGACACAAATAGAAGAACATACACAGGCTTGGACCACAACAGAAGTAAAATCCTGCAGTACTTCTTTGTATTCCCTGCTCTGCGCTCCAATAAACACACATTATCGGCAATACACTAATAACCCAATTGTGCTCCACCTTGGACTCACAATCCCTTCTAACCCATTAACAGCTGTGTTTGGTGTTCTTCCAGAGGGGCTTAAAGTGGAGAAGGACAAACAAATTGTGATTGCATTCACTACACTGTTGGCACACAGACTTATTCTGATAAACTGGAAGAACCCAAACTCTCCTCTTTAAAGTCAGTGGGAAACTGATGTGTTATACTATTTGAAATTGGAAAAAATTAAATACTCAGAGGATTCGTACAGACTTTTTTCAAAACATGGCAGCATCTAATCAGTAATATTTTAAAATAAGTTTATAAAGCACAGAGAATTTATTAATTTAGGTATTTTTACAAGCCTTAAATTTTACACCGTTTGGCTTGCTCTCTCTCTCTCAGGGGTGGGGATCGATCTGTTCTTAACATAATTCTTTTTTTTTTTGTAAAAACTTGATTGCTATGTATTGATTGTAATAAAATTAATTAAAAAAAAAAAAGAACTAAAACAGTTTACTACTGATCCAATGCTCCACTGACTCTCAGGAATGTCGACTAGCCACATATCTCCACTGATGTTTCACTGATGCCAAACTGGTGCTCAACTCTCAGGATTTCAAACTGATACTACACTGACCCATCAACTCATGGATAGGTCTATGACTATTGAGAAACCAAAGTAGCCACTGATGCACCACTGACGCCTATGGGCAGAAATCTCAAAGGATACTTCATGAATGCTAATGTATGCCTTTCTTGTGTTGTTTAAACAGTTTACCAGGTTTATGAGAAAAATATTAATAATAACCCACATGCTTATATTTGACATTTGTCATTTGTTACTTAATGGATGTGGCTCTTAGAGGGATAGGACCACCAGTAAAAAATCATATATCAAAAATACAAGCCTATTTGTGATCAGCAACCTTGAAACAGCATAAAACAACACTCCCCATGCCTATATCACCAATCCATATTTTTTCAAAGTTTTGTGAAAAGTAACTTGAACCCCTTCTATCCCATTACAAGATGTAACCTTCAGGGTCGGTAGATGTGGCCTGTACAACTTCAAGTCCTTCTGATCATTTTTGCTGAAAACACCTATTGATTTTCTTTTTGTTATAAGAGTGTAATTTACTGCACAAAATATGGTCCAAAAACGGACTAAAAAGTTTTTTTGGGTCTAGAGGGCCAAAACTGCAGAAAACCCTAAAAGTTTGATGCTTTGCATAACTAAGGTGAGTCAAACAGTAAATCATATGTGGGAGGTTTTTGTGCGGGACAAAAAGAACTGATGTGATTTCAAAGCATTCATAAGTAATTCTTATGAACACAATAACGTGTCTTCAAAGCTTAGGCTTGAACACATTTACTCTTGTACTTTTTCACACTAGTCTGTTTACAGATAATGTTTGCCAAGCATCAGAAACCCCAAAATTATAAAGGAAAAGAATTCCTCAAAATAAAATAAAGAAATTCTGTGATAGTTTCATGAGAAAGTTTTTTTAACTATGTGAACCCAAGATGAATATGAATTTTAAGATGCTGGCCCCAGGCATGTTGGTCTCACTAACAGCTCTGCTTTTCATCCAGAGCCCAGAGAGCTATTTCAGCTGTGACATTTTGGTATCTCTAGCATGGCTTAGACAAAATAAACTTTGGCAAAATGAAGCCCTAATGAGTTCAAATTGTGAAGGAAATGGTAAATTGTTAATCACTGCTTGCCTTGCTTTAAATTTAATTTTTCTTTTTTGAAATTGTCTCTTTTCAACTTTTGTCCTATTATTTTTCTTGAAAAGATTTAATTTCTCATATTTCTTCTTGCTGTGTTCTAAATTTAGTTTACTTTAGCTATAGTAGCACGAGAAATAGATGAATGGTTTCGTGACAAATTCATCAGAAGAGTTTGCCATAGCGGTCCAGTGAGAGGGACTGCCAAATCAGAGAACTTGTGTGGAGTTAGGTTTCTGTCTGTGTGGAGTGTTTGTGTCCTTCCTGTGTTCATCTGGATTTCCTCTGAGCATTCTGGTTTCCTCCCACAGTCCAAGGACATGCTGTCCGGTTCATTAGTGACTCTACATTTTCCTTTTTAGAATGTTTGCACAAATATTCCCATTCAGGGTCAGTAATATGCAGTCCTTTACTGCTGGGACAAGCTCTGTCTAATCAAGATTATGACAAAGTAAAGTTGAGCATGAAATATAAGAGCATTGACCAAGTTATACTGTATTACTGGTGTGCCCATATACCTAACTATTTCTTAGCAGGTTTTTGTATGCTTTGCAGACATTTAAATCCCTTTCCTTAATTACTGCCACAGGTGGACAGCATGATATTTTAAGTAAAAAGTGATTAATCCATTGAAATGACACTCCAAAATATACAGTATGCCTGCAACAAACTGACACTGTTCCTCCATCACTACCTCAACGCTAGATTCATGTTCATTATTTACAAGTAATGCATTTTCTTTTTGTCATCAGCAATAAAAATATGAGGATATTTCAATAACTTAAACAAACAAATGAAAAATCATTTCTGCTATGGAAACACAGAAAAATCATTATTTATATTTATGTTTACTTTTTGGCGTGGCTGTTGCCCTACAAAGGTTTTAATTGTGTTAGCAGAATTTCTATGTATTATTTCAAGAAAAGACAGTGAAACAATGATGTAAATACAATGGGGCGGCGTACTGTAGCAGCTGTTTAACCAGATCACTTTGCCTACCATAACCCTTTCTCATTAGTGATAAAGTAACAGCCATTCTATCTCCAAAACCCGAAATGGATACATGTCCTGCACTGAGACCATCAGAAGGAAAAGTACTGAAAGAATGTTGGAGGTCAATGGTCATTTGTTATTTACCTGCAAGCGTTATGCATATGTAACACTTTAATGTTACAGTTTTAAGACTACACAGCCTCCCCTGAACAAAATGTAAGTTGGTAGAGTGACCTGCTGCTATTTGATTTTTAAGCAAGGAGGGTGACAGTGGCAGAGAGGTGTGTAGAATCATTTTTTTTTATTTTTTTGTATGAGATTAGTTGTTAGCGAGCAGCATGATGATTTAGGGTTTAGCAAAGCTCTCCTCTTATACAAAGCATACTCGGTGTTCATCTGCCTGTGTCTGTTGTGGTTTTTCCAAGGATTGTCTGATATTCCGCTTCACGTGTGTGCAGGTAATTTGGGAATCTAAATTGGACTGACAACTTGTCCAGGATTGGTTCCTGCCTTGTATCCAGTGATGCTGAGATTGGCTCCAGTCCTTCTTGACCCTGAATTGTAAATAAATAGCTTTGAGAAAGTTATGTGTCTTAGGAGCTGACGGAATCTCACAGATGGATTAAATACTTTATTACCCTGAAATCTTGTTATAGTTAATATTCAGTAATTCCTTTCTTTGACATTGACTCATTTGTGAACATTCTTTTACCTTCAACAGTGTATGCCATATCAAACATTCATTTTTTAGAATATTTCTGCAGTAATAACAGCTGCAGTCAGAAGGACGACTTTAGCTTCAAGGCTGTACATGATGTTATCTCTGGGGTTGGCTGTGATTACCTTTGCTACAGTTAGCAATAAGGTGGGTAGGGATACCTAAGAGAGCTGTATTTTTATTACTTTCTCATATAAATAGTATACAGAAAGTATAGGAATCGTGAAAAAATTTGACCTCAGGATTCTGTTGAAGATTGACGTCCGAAAATACAGTGTTTGATATTATGTCTGTCTGTGTGTAAATACGATAACTTGAAAACGCTTTGACCTAGGTCAGTGAGATTTTGTACACCTGATTTATATCAAAAATAACAGAATCTTATCAGCTTTTGGGCTGCTTCCAACAATAGGAAGTGGTACTTTAACTGAATATTTTCATGAATTTTCAAATAAACTATGGTTATAATTACAGATGGATGATTAAGATTTTGTATAGATATTTAAAATGATAAAAAGCAAACAGATATGACATTTGAGAAAGATTACTAAACCAAAAGTAGTATTTTATTTTAACAACCATCTGAATTTTTTGTATCATGGAAATATAAATGGGGCGGCACGGTGGCGCAGTGGTAGCGCTGCTGCCTCGCAGTTAGGAGACCCGGGTTCGCTTCCCGGGTCCGCCCTGCGTGGAGTTTGCATGTTCTCCCCGTGTCTGCGTGGGTTTCCTCCGGGCGCTCCGGTTTCCTCCCACTGTCCAAAGACATGCAGGTTAGGTGGATTGGCGATTCCAAATTGGCCCTAGTGTGTGCTTGGTGTGTGGGTGTGTTTGTGTGTGTCCTGCGGTGGGTTGGCACCCTGCCCAGGATTGGTTCCTGCCTTGTGCCCTGTGTTGGCTGGGATTGGCTCCAGCAGACCCCCGTGACCCTGTATTCGGATTCAGCGGGTTAGAAAATGGATGGATGGAAATATAAATGTGTATATGATATTAAAAACATATTTAATATAAAGCATATTTTTTCAATAACTATTATTAATTTTAATTTATATATCATCATTTTTGACAATAATGTGTAAACATTAAACATGCCATGTAAATATAAAGATGTAATGGGAACAATAAGCTGCTATGTCCCCATTGTGTTCCTGTTAATAAATTTATTAAATTATTAAATTATGATTTTTTTTTTATTTCTGCTATCATTATCATAATTAAATATAGCTAAATGCTGTTTTACCTATAGTAATTTATAATTCTAACACTTTTTCTATGTTCATAGGTGACTATAACTTTTTTTACTTTGCACATAATGTAGGTAATGCATATGTAATCATGAAAAAATTCTACCATTGTTTTTGACCTCCCTAAGTGTGAAAATATCATTTCAATATAAAGTTTAATTATGAATAGAGATAAATGATTGCATATTGATATTATCAATGTGTTATGATGAGAAACAAAGAGATATGATATTTGAGAAATATTGTGCAACTGGAAGTGGTTCTGATGACCTTTTCCTCTGTCTCAGTAAACAAGAGAGTCAAGGGGAGCATACTCCCAATTTTTTTAGTTTTAATAGAGCCACTGGTCATGCCAGGAAAATGAGGGGGGAAATTGCCTATCAATATTTAAGGAGTAAAAGGTGAGTATCGAGTTTGAAGGACATGTCTTTATTTCAGCATTGTTTGGTATGGTGTGATAATATTTACAAAAAGGTGGATGCCTTTATCCAAGGTGACTTATAACATTTGAGATACAATTGGTTACATTTCTTTTGTTTTTCCAATTGGAGCAAAGACAGGTAAAATGACTTGCTCATTGTCACATATTTGTCAGTAGGAGGATTTGAACCCACGCCCTCATGGTTTGAAGTCCAAAGTCATAACCACTACATAACACTACACCTAGACTAATCTTACTGAAGGAGAGGCCAAGCTTTCCTTTTTCAGCACTCTGTAAATAAAGTGTCCATGGATATTTGAGGGGTACTTTTTAAGTTCTGTTATGACTATAACAAAGTCCAAAAGACAGGGGGAAGGTTATGCCTTCATATTTGGAGAAGGAAGATTTCTGAGGTATATGTCTTCATATTCCTTTAAAGCAGGCAACCCAGTTCAGCGGCAGAGTAGTTTTGACCACTGGTTTTTAATGGAAAATGGGATTTGGAAATAAAAAAAGAACAATAATGCTAATTAAGGGAGAGCTGTCTGATGGGATTAAAATGTAATTTCCCACCTGTTATAATGGCAAAAAAGCCTGTGAATAAAAGTTTCATTTATGGCACAGTGTCATCATTTCACTTTAGATTGCCTCTGCACTGCATGGAAGTCGGTTTTGCCTAATAAAAGTGTTTATATGATGTTTGTGTGATTATGCTCAAAAACGGTCCCTTTGTCTTTACTGTGTCTTAATCAGAGATATGACCACTTCAACTTAACGTCAAAGGGATAAATTACAGTATTTCCAAAAAGTGCCATGGCATTTCTTTATTTCTACTCCAAATGTGTGGGAGACAAATAAAGATTTCCAAAAAAGATTGGGAAGAACATGTAACTTACAAAAGTGAATCTGCAGTTACAGTAAGTGACATGCTGTTTTTCCATTATGCATATTTGCAGAGGAGAGGCCATGTTAGTTTCTAACCTCACTCCAGACCAAACATAGTCTTGTTCAGTCATGCTGCTATGTAAAGTAAAATTCCTTAAAAAAAGGTAATATATGTTAAATGTGTGATTTTTTAGAAACATATAACAAGGGAGAGTCTTATACATTGTAAAGAAAAAAGAACTGGGAAGAAATTCTCACTTGAAGCCTTCAGTCTGAATTTATTTATCTTAGGTACCCATCATGATTTACAATATAATGTCTGCCTGCTTATCCCTTCATTCTTGTGTACGTGGGTCCATACAAATAAAACTCATCAACCGATCAACCAATTATAAGCAATCCTGCAATTGTTATTACAATACCAAAATTGTAGGACTACATTTACAGTATATTTCAAAAGTACATAATAAACAAATATTTGAAATAATAAAATGTGTGCTAAATTTAAATGTTTAAAATCTAAATATTCTCGATTGTAATAAAAATTTGTCATTTTTCACCCTCTGATATAAGTCCATAGAGGGCTAGATCCCTAGTAAAGGATCAAAAATCAAAAGTAACACCATATTCATAATCACTTACCTTGAAACAGTTTAAAACAATACTTATGTTTGAAATTTTTAAACTTCTGGAAATGGCTTTTAAGGGCTGCTCATGATTATCAACCTCAAAATGGCATAAAAAAAGTTCTACATACCTAAATTACTGATCCCCAGTTTTTCAATGCTTAGTGAAAGCAAGTAACTTTGACCCCTCATATCCCATTAAGGGGTGAACCTCTGGGGTGGGTTGATGTGGCAAGCACAACTTCAAGTCCTTCTCATCATTTTTGCTGAAGACACCTTTTGGAGTACTCTATCACAAGGTTGTAATTTCCCATGCAAAATATGGTCGAAAAACTTACCTAAACATGAAGATATTATTCAGTCCTAGAAGGCCAAAAAGAGGGAGGAACCCCCAAAAAGCTTGATGTCTTGCATAAACAGACATAATAGGAGTTGAACAGTATATCATATGTAGGTTTTTTTCATAATGGTAAGTCAGGAGGCACCAGACAAAACAAACTAAAATAATGAATTCTTATGAAAACAGTAAAAACAAAACAGGTTACATAGGAACAGCTGTTTTACAGAAGACAATTCTGCTTTTTTTACTTGAAAAAGTTTAATTTTCAAAAAAATATTTCAAATAAGTACTGTAACAATTTTATTTGCATTTTTGTTTAGCACTTATCATAGATAAAGGTTTCACTGTCTATGGCACTGCAACTTTATTTTTCAAAAATGTTGCAATTTCAAGCGAACAGGAATAAAACAATTTACAAAATTTGTTTGTTTTCTGACATTTTTAAACAGTGATTGAAATGATCAGACATGTGGCCTGAAGACATGACAAGTCCACTTCCATCCATTTATTTTCTCCTGCATTTAACAGCAGGTTTATAGCTTTTTACTTCTGTCATGTGAGCACTGATGTTATTTTTATTGTTTATGAATTTGGACGATAGCGTAATGATGTGCTTCCATCATGAGAGATCAAAGCATGCATGCCTCTATGTCCAAATTTATTTAAGCTTATCTTTAATTAGTAATCGTCTCCAACTCTCAGGCTGTGTTAGAGAAACCCCTTGCATCTTCCTACACAATCTGATGTTTAAAAAATACAAAGGAGTGAAAGTGATTTGTCAATTAAAGACACAAACCTTTCTTTATTACATTATTAAACATTTGACTTTGAAACCTGTGAGAGCCATGGGAGCAAAAGTCATGTTTATACATTATAATAATAAAGATGACTGGCTGTGGGCCATGAAATATATTCATTTTCTAAACAACACCCGGAATGAGAGTAGTCAGCTAAATGATTCAGCAACTCTCACTTTCTACAGGCATGATGATTCCTTTTCATCCTGGCACCGCAAGGCTACAGCATAATTTCCTTTCCAAATTTATGAATGCTGACTGGATTGTTTGAGTGTGGCTGGAAATTTGACAGAATTACTGTCTGCTCAAGGTAAAAAAAATAATATATATATATATATATATATATATATATATATATATATATATATATATATATATATATGTGTGTGTGTGTGTGTACAATCATGTTGGAAAAGGGCTCTTTGGCTTTGTTTCAAAGCAATGAAGCAATCTTTCTGATTCATAACAGGAGCAACTCTGCAAGTAATTACAGCAGTAGGAAATGATGGGCAAGGCCTTCACAGACTTTCCAAAATTATGAAATCTGTGTTTCTTTGTGTTGCAGTCTTCAATTTAATGTAAAAAAAAATTCATAAAGGCTTCTTGTTGTATCATCTGCTGCTCACTGCTTTTTTCAATATGCGCGTCAGACGTTGACTTGTGTCACATGTCAATCCATTAAGAGGAATTGATATCACAAAAGATACTGGCATACTTTTGAATATACAGAGTATCCCAAAATCTGTTTAATATAATTCATGGTCAGAGGATACTCGAAAGAATTTTATGAAATAACATAATCAACTTCAGAAAATAATTTGTGTTGTGTAACCAAAAGCAAGAGTGAAGTAATACAAATTGCAACAAATGTTTTCTTCTGTGTTGTGAGTAGACACCAAATAAATTATACACATTTTTTAAATGTAATTGTGTTATGTTTAAGCCAGGATCACTACCCTGAAATTAGAATCCAACAAAGCCAGTAAATACAAGAAAAGGCAAAAAGAAAACCTCACCAATCACCAAGTGCATACAATATACCACAGAAAGACTGCAATTCCTGTAAGCCTTTATAGGGCTCAACAGAGATTTATAGGTGGCCCAGTCTCTTAGGCCACCCAAAAAATATGAGGGACCTGGTACAACATAGCAACGTAAAACAAAAATCTTTTTTTATAGCAAAAAAATTTTTTATAACAATGTTGACAAAAACAGGCCATTCAGTCCAACAAAGCTCACCAGTCCTATCCACTTAATTCTTTTAAAGCACATCAAGTCTAGTTTTGAAACTCCCAAAAGTCCTACTGTCTACCACACTACTTGGAAGGTTATTCCAAGTGTCTGTGGTTCTCTGTTTAAGTATTTACTGGTATTTTTAAGTATTTCTGGATACTGTGTTAGGGGCATGTTTGCTTTGGATTGCATTTTTGGCAACATTTGCCTTCTTTCAGTTTTTTGAACATTTTATAAAGATTCTTTGTTTGCCCTTTCATCCTTTAGCTGGAGGTTTAGGGTCATCCTCCCTCTGGTGGGGCTTGGACTATATTTTGTGAGCTTTACTAATATTTTTGAACTTTTGAAGCATTTTGGCACATAGTAGACCTAAACCAACCACTTTAGTAGAAGCTCATGCTGCCTCCAGATGCACTGTCTCTCTCACACATGGGAATTCTGGCCTGCTTCACCCGGCTGTTGTTGGAGGTCTCACATTACTTTGGCCATTTCGGGAGAGTGGGTTACTACAAATTATAAAGACACTTACGCTGTTAGAATATCTGAACAAGAACAGTCCATTCAGCCCAACAACTTCATTCTATTCACTTTGATTGTCCAAAATTAAAATCAAGTCAAGTTTTAAAGGTCCCTGAAATCCTACTCTTCACCACACTGCTTGGTAATTTATTCGATGGATCTGTGGTTTTTTGCATGAATAAAAAACTTTCTAATATTTGCATAACATCTGCTCTTAACAAATTTCCAAATGTGTCCTTGTGTTTATGTTGAACTTATTTTAAAGTAATAGCCTTGATCCACTGTACTAACTCCCTTCATAGTTTTACTTTAATCATGTCATCACTTATTCTCAATTTTCTTTAAAGTGAAAAGGTTACATTTTTCATTCTTTCCTTGTATCTTATAGTTGTTTATGTTTTGTGCATTTAAAGCACAGGCACAAATTATACAATATATTAAATATACGCTGTAGACTTATATGTAACCTTAACTTGCTTAATGTCACAACTGCACTAAAAGGAATTGCATCATTAGCTGTTACCAATATGACTTGAGCTGAGGCTTTCATTCTGATTTTGTAGCATACTATACCTACTTTTTCAGTCCACTTTATTCCTGGATTCTCAATTGTACAGCAAAGGGAAAGTGTAGCAGGTAAGCCAGCAGACAGGCTGACTGTCCTCAAACTGCTTATAAACATCACAGTGTCCATTATACAAAATGGGGGACTATTTATTTTGCTGTCATGAGCTGTGTACTTTGTAACTGTGCATAATTTATACATTCTTCTCTTTACATCCTATAACTTGCAGCAGTCTGACAGTTTCCACCTCTGTTAACAACAGTCTATGTGGTATTGGCCTATTCAATATGCAGGTCTGTTGCAATTGATTTTTCTAGACAAAAACTAATTATTGAAAATGTTTAATGGTAAATATTTTAGACACAAGTTTCCTGTTTTCTTTAAATTTGTAAACCTCTCTTAAATGTTCGTTGCTTGTTTCCATTACAAATGATAGGATATGATAAGCCGCCCTGATAACAGGTAAATTATGTTTTTAGTCTCAGAACTGTGACTTGCCCACCCAGATGTTATCCAGGCCATTTGCAGTTTCTGCTATTTCCATTATTGTGTGGTATGGCTACCCCTATTCAATCTCCAAGGGGCTGCTCTGAAAACAGTGAAGCCATTGGAGAAAGGATCTGGCAGAGTGACTTGGCTTGCCAGTTGTTTACTGCATAAGACTGCATGATTTGCTGTTTACAAAGAGTTGGTAGTGTAATGGCACCTTTCCTTTTAAGCTTTTATCAACCATTAAAATATTCCCCATTCTGTACGCTGGCATTTTGCTTTCCGTTAATTGATTGCACTACATTCAAATCAATTGTCCATGTCAACTTACCCCATTCAATTTTATATTTGAACCTGACAATTACAGAAACAACCTTCTAAATGTCTTTCACATTTTAAAAGGGAAAAGAACACATTTATGTGTCAGTTGATGTAGAGCTCATGACAGCACCATCTACTGGACTGCAGTGGAAATTCTACAAGTTTCATAGAGCAGCAATCCCCAACCACTGGGACACGGACTGGTACTGGCCCATGTAGCATTTAGCACCGGGCCATACAGAAAGAAAAAAAAAAAGATTTTTATTTCCATTTTATTGTTTATCGGAGTCTGAAGGGTGTGCTATATTGAAAAATGACTAGATTATCACTGTACAATGGTGACTATGTTCTGTTGTTCATGACAGCCACTGTAGTTAAGGAAGTAGGAGGAGTGGTATCAAGTATTTTTGGATAAGTATGCAAATTGATTTGTTTATGGTGTACAATAAACTGTTCATAACTTTCAATAACTGTTAGCACTCATCATTCAGAATGGTGTCAGAATTCATCAGTAAGTAAGTCTCATCGATGTGTAACAACTGACTGAATTGCACAAGTTGTTGAAGCAGACTGGTGCAGGCACCCTTAACCCCAATGAAGGCACTCAGAGTCTCAGGATAGGTAGCAGAGTCAAGATTTATTGTATGGTGCACATACAGACTCAATTAAGATGAAATGAGTGAGCAGCCATAGGCATGTCTTACATTTATTACAATTCTTATCATACAAGCCATTATTCATCCTCATCTGACACCTATAATTTCACTGCTCTAATCTTGCCTCTAATTAATTCTACCAATATTTCTTACACGAGTGGGTGTCAAACCTCTCTCTGGCCATCATTTCTGTTTGACAAGGCCTATTCTTATTCCCTATTAGCTCTGCGCTTGCTACTATTATTTACAGCAAAAGAGTTCACATTCCCCCTCTAAGTGAGGGGACCATCCCTTCCAGCTCTCCTGCACGTCTAACCTTTGGCTTAATGAACTATTGATGGTTTCTAGCTCATACAAAATAATAAAAATATGTAGACATGTCTTTTTAATCCTAACTCTTATATCTCAAGGATTAGTAAAATATAGCATCTACTTTTCTCATGTGCTTGTAATACTTTTCTAATACATAGATATTACCAATTTTAAGAATACATTTTTCTATAAAGGTAATTGAAAATAAATTGACAGCATGGCAGAAGGATTGTGTAGACCCATATCACTTGTGTATGATGGCAATTTCACAGAGAATTAGCGTGTGTTGAACAAAAATATAATATTTACATGGTGGCTGCACATTCAGGTAAAGACGCACATACACAAACATTTATACTTCTCAATCTGACAGACTATGTTGATCTTTTGATATAATGTTTAATTCTTGAATGTGTTTAAAGAAAATATTAAAGCAAACCTGTTCATGTATTTTGAAATAAGGAACAAAGCGAAAGAGGGAGGATGTTGAACAGTCACATTGTTCTGTTGTTTATTGTTGATTTGTTTGTGGTGTACAATAAACTGCTGTTAACTTTCAATAACTCTGACCACTAGTCATTCAACAATCTCCCCATCACTTCTGTCTGTGCCTCTTTCCCACACTTGTCTCTGTCACAGTTTTGATGCCTGATAAATTAAGCCCACAAGCTAACCAAACCTAAAATGAGTAAAAAAAACTCTCTGGAGATCACCACAATGAAAATCCTGCACTGAAAATCCTGCTTCTGTTTCTAACATTATATCTTTGTCAAGTGGGTTTTTTGCAGTGACAGCAACCAAAATGAAATTACGGAGTAGACTGAGCATATGGAACACAATTCGGGTGTCATTGTCACACATCAATACCTGAGATGGGACAGTCTTGTTGCAGGGAAACAAGCTCAGGGCTCCCACTGATTCATCGTTATAGTGAGTTGTATTTATTATGCACTTTATTATGACCGGTCTGTGGAAAACTGTCTTACATGAAACAGGTCCATGGCGCAAAAATGGCTGGAGATTGCTGTCATTTTCAGTGCCTAGAATAGAGTTGATAACTTTGACAGGGTGAACAAATTGAATTCAATAACTGACAAAGATCATTTTATTACTGTGAAAAGACTACCAATAGCTTTAAATAGTTGGCATTTTGCTAGGAATTAATAATGGAAGATTATCCTGGAAATGGAAATGTTAAAACAGAACAAGAGATGACCAAAGGAAAAGTTATAATTTGAAATAAAGATTAAAAATATGCAATTTTAATCCAAAGCTCAAAGTAAAAAAAATAATATGTGTGTTTTTTGCAGATGGTAAAGAAAGGTCAGTGTTAAGAAATCATGAAAAAATATGCTCTAGAAATATTCAAATACCTGCATTCAAATGCTGTGGCACTACGTTGTCTGACACCATGAATATGTAGGTCATACGCCTAACTGTGACCATAGAAATAATGAACAGAAAAATTATAAAATGGTGGCACCCAAAGTATTTCAAAATGGTGTTACATAATATGAAAAATTAGAATAAATAAATAACATGTAAGAAAAGTCTAAAATTAATAGAAAATAACTTGGAGAACAATACAAATTGGTTTGTTCAATGACAATATTTCAGATTTTTTTGAAGGATTTAACACAAATACCAGATGGAAGTTGGAAGAATAAAACATGATAGGAATATTGCAAGTCTGGGATGGTCACCTAACTATTTATGGAGTACACGTGGAAGGGGCTGACTCATATTGAATGAACATTCCAAAATGTCTATTTATAAATGCCTGATCCTTCTGGAGTCCTCCCAAATGTGTAGCCTAGTATTTGTTTATGAATGTAACAGATATCATTTTACGTTGGTTTTAATAACTAGCATCATCAATCACACGATCGAGAGGCAAATGCATTATTTAAGTTTCATTACAACAACAGCATGTTGTTAGAAATGCATGATGAAATATGTGTGTGTCGTTCCATGATGTCCTTTTTTACTAACCTGTATTCATCCTCTGTGGTACTGAGTGAATGCAGCCAATGGGTATTTTTTTCTTAAACATTATTTTCAACAGCTTATGAGCCTCAAAGAATGCAGACACTAGCAGAAAAAAAAGAAAAATTTTGGGAAGAAATTTATAAAACATCATTTTTATAGCATTTTAATCATCAGACACTGTGTAGCAATATTACTTTTCAGAAGTGGATTGATTAGATTGAAATGCAGTTATAAAGGATAAAGGTAGGCAATATGACTCCTCTACAAGAAGGGCAGGTGTTGTAAAGCTAATATAAAAAGCAGACCATGAAGACAGAAATTGAGTCTAGAAAATCAAGCACAGGAGGCACAATTTATTATTGTTTGTGAGGAATCTTTTTTGAGATGCAGGCTGCTACAATATTAGACCTTAACGCTACCAATTCAACCTATGACCCCCAAGAAGTCACTTAACATTAGTGTGCTCCCGTTTTTTTTAAAATACTAAGAACCTGTAGTTGTGATGTGCTTTAAGTTGTATAAATAAAATACTGTATATCATTATATATATCAACGTAACTAAAGTAAATCAAATGGAGAACTACTAATACAATGTATTACTGTGGTATGTGAGCCTAATTGTTTTGTACACTACTTGCTGGACTACATATATTGTATGTATTTATATATAAACCTTTATATATATATGTATGTAAAATATATAAATATGAATGTGTCTGTTTAAATATTGTGGATTCATAATTGCAGAAGATGGTTATTTTGCTACAAAGAACTAATAGCTAAGCAAGTATTCAACAACAACAATAAAAGTGAATAGTGAAAGCGGTAGTGTGGAGTATTTTCATTTATGGAAAAGAGACTTAGACTCTAAGTAAAGTGGATATTACACATGTGGAGGCATGTAAGAAGTGGTTTTGGAGAAGAATACGTCATTATTTCCACAGAAAGCACTTTAATACAGGCAGATTAAAATAATCGTCTTGGGGGAGGTTAAAATAAATTTTAGCTTATTGTAAAAGAGCTATGACCAGATTTATGAAAGGCATCATTTAGTACTCATATTTAACATATCTTGACAGAGGACGTCCTAAATTTCAACGTTCTATTTCAACTTTGCTACCAAATCTTATCAGTATTACAGTAAAAATAATTTCTCTTTCCTTTTCTAACCATGCAAAATGACATGAAAAGCCAGGAGGCCACATAAACACTGGAGTGACCTTAATCCACTTCAGGGAAATGTGCCTTAAACAGAGACCAATGTTATTGGAAATAAAAATGGCTTAAGAAAATATTTGTCTCAAAAATAATGATCCCCTGCATCAGATTAGCTGCTTTCCTGGCATCTTAGATAAAAATGAAAAGATATGTGTGCTTCTAGATAACTGTGAGGTGCACAAGGTTTTGGCAGCAGCTCTTTTAAAAGATAAGAGCCTTTATATGCAGGATTGCTGCTATGCATTTTATTAGCTCAAAGTCAAAAAAAGCAAAGTTGCGACTGAAACATTTAACATTCTCTGTTAAAAGCTGCTCTCTACAAAAAGCAAAGTCACAGAAATAATAAGTACATTGTGTACATCTCCTCCCCATCCCCAAGCAAACCTATATAAATATTTGTATTAAATAAAGACCAGCCTACAGTTCAGTATACTGCAGACTAATTTTCAGAATATGTTTCCCCATTTTGAAACTTGATACTGTAATGCTTACCAGGGGCCAGTGTGAATTTCTAGAACAAAATACTCTCTACTAAGCTTAACCCTGACTAGAGAAATCTATTCAATGGTGACACCCATTTTACAAACTTGCTTAAAACATGCCAGTAGCTCAAAATTGCATATTTTTTGTTAACATTTTCTCATGTAGGAAGTAGGATGTTGTACCGTGTTAGCATTAAAGGATGCAACGAGAAATCAGACAAAATGACACCTTTTATTGGCTAACTGAACAGATTATAATATGCTGATTACAAGTTGCCTGAAGAGAGGGCTTAAGCTGCCTCGAAAGCTTGCATTTTGTAATCTGTTCAATTAGCCAATAAAATGTGTCCTTTTGCCTGACTTCTCATGTACAAAGTAATGATATACCTATCATAGCCAACCAATGTGGGCAAAGTGTGAGGAAGACATTGTCTGGACCAGTGTCTTTTGATCATGAAAGATTGCAGCTAAAGAAGCTGGTAGAGAATGTCATATAGAAAAAGAATTTCAAAAACAAGAAAACTTTTTAAATTAAAAAAAAAAAAATCAAACGCAGAATTTATTGAAACAATAATGACAGGCAAACATTCTTATCAGCATGGGACATCAAATACATTTTCACACATTTTAATTCCCTGTAAAATTTTGAATGAAAATTCTAAAATAAGGTTAAATCCTAGTAACAAAATTAAAACAGTTTAAGGGTAAAGATTTTTCCATGGTGAATATCATATGGTGCCCCTATCTAAAAAGGTGTAACTGCAGCAATACATACTGATGCTGTTAGGATCAACCATTATGAGAAACAAAATGTACAAAGGTACATGATTTGGATATATAAGGAGTCATTTACTTTTATTTTGTTGGTGTTTACATTTTCATTCATGCGTTACAAATCACATATACAACTGTTACCTTCAACATTTGAGAATGTTCTGGAAAGCAGGGCCGGAGCATGAAGTGAGGCAACTCTTTAAAACAGTGTTGGAGACAATCTTTTTAATAACCCCTTAGCATCTTGGACTCTTAGGCTCACAAGGTTTTTCTTTGTTAAATAAGCAAAAGTTGTTCTAAGAGATGCAGCTGTGTTGAACTTTTCATTGAAAGGGTGCCATAAGCTTACCATTACAACAAAGGCACTCTATACTGACTTTTGTCTATCTTGCTAAAGTATGCAGACGCTTCACTAGGATGCAGTCTCTGACCTTGAGTCTCAGCACTATGAATATATTCCATTATTCATGTTTAGATCATCCTACTTTACCTTTTTAAGTAAATGTGGTTGCCTTAAGATTTGTATCTTACGATCAGCTATATGCTAAAGATGCTCTTGTATATTCATATCTATAAAAGGCTTTGTTCAAACAAAAATATACTCCTTAGAAATCTTTGTTAAATAAATGTCCTATATACTTGCTAGGGTCCTGAGAGCCTTTGTATACAATTGACAAAGTGACGTGGGGATCAAGAAGAATCGGGGATCAAGAACTTTTTCCTTACAAACAGACTGATGTTTTCCTTGTAATCCTGATACTCTATATGTTCAATCTCCTCAAAATAACTATTCATGGTGGCTCTAAAATCGGTACTGACCCCTACTCTCTTTTCTGTTTCTTTTTCCGGTTTCTTTGTGGTGGTGGCCTGCGCCACCTTCACCTACTCAAAGCTTCATGATGCTCCAACAACGATGGACGGATTAAAAGGCAGAAGTCTACGTGACCATCATCATCATCAAGCCCTTCCGTGAGAATCCTAAATCCAAAGAGGACTGTTTCATTTATGTTAGGTAGAATGCCCAGAGGGGACTGGGCGGTCTCATGGTCTGGAATCCCTACAGATTTTATTTTTTTTCTCCAGCCATCTGGAGTTTGTTTTTGTTTTTTCTGTCCCCCCTGGCCATTGAACCTTACTCTTATTCAATGTTAATGTTGATTTATTTTGTTTTCTTATTGTGTCTTTCATTTTTCTATTCTTTAATATGTAAAGCACTTTGAGCTACTGTTTGTATGAAAATGTGCTATATAAATAAATGTTGTTGTTGTTGTTGTTCCTTGCAAGTTTCAAGTTACTGCTTATTTAGTTTATGTTTATTAGCTTTGTTTGCTTTTAAGTATAACTAAGTCAAAACTATTTTTTGATCTGTTTCTTTTTATTTGCATCCTTTGGAAATTTTAATGAATATTTAAATATTAAATGAACATGGTTTTATTTTTGCTTGACCACAGAGTTTTTCTATTGTATTCCTCTCTCCTTTTGTAGATATATTGACATTTTTTGAACTTTAGAAGCCTTAACCCCATTTTTGTACTGCTGCAGACCTGAAGCCTGCCCACTGAGTTGAAGTGAAGCTGACTGGGGTGAGGTCAATCCAGTAGGTCCAGACCAGAATTAGGGCAGGTCTGGCCTTTTATGTGTTTTTGGGATGACTTGCTCCCCATTTTGTACTTTATGGAGTCAGGAATCACAACAGTTCTGACTAACACTATAGATCATTGCTTGCTTTAACAAGTCTTAATATTGATCCCTTTCAACTTCTTTGCAACACTATTACTACAAGTTTAATTCCCCACATAAAGCAAGACCTGAAAATGTCAAAGGATATGTGCATTTCAAAGAGATTGAGAGTGAGAGGGAGACAGAACCTAAGAAGGCAAAGACACATGGACCCTCCTTGTCCACTACTTTGGCATACAAACTGAGACATTCTTTACACACACTACATTATTCACTCTATCTGCTCAGACATAAATAGTACAATGTTGATGTTCCTGTGTCAAATATATAGCAATTTATTGCTGTAAGCTTTGGCCAGAGTCATATTTATGTCAGCTTGATTTTCATAACTGTGCTCAGAAAGAAAATAAGAAATTTTGTATTATTTTTAACAGCACACCCACATTTATAATGTTTATCAATTTTTAACTAATTTTTAACAAAATGTATTCTTTTGCATGGTGCCCTTAAACACATAACATTTTTGCTTGCTCTGTAATTTCAACAATGTGTTAATAATGACTAAGACCTAAGAATCACAGTCTCTCTAAGCTGACAGTATCCAGGCCAAATGAAACAGTGAGACAGCAGAAACAAAGGAAAAAAATCCTGCCAAAACTTCCAAGTACGCACAAAATGACGTAATTCAGTCCTATTACTTTGCCTACGGTATCCCACAAAAATGGAAACCAGACCTATACTGAGGAGACGTACATGTTTAGCCAAAAAAATAAAGAAAATGCCTTAGGTCATACTCTTGTAAGGAGAAATATATTCATTGTGCTGCCGGAAACTCCTTGAAAGCTACACTCAACAGTATTCCATGATCTTACCAAAAAAATCTAATAACAAGAGTGTTTGGGAGAGAATGAACTAAAGTGAGGACACTGAGAAAGGAAGATAAGATGATGGAGAGGATTTAGAAAAGAAGAAGGACAAGGTCAGAACATGTGAGGAAACATATAGGCAAAAAGTGAAAAAATATATCTGACTGTCAGATAACAGTCAGTGTATAAAAAGAAGGTCCCTATAATAAAGTCAAACTCATAATAATCTATACTAATAAAAGGCAAAGCCCTTACTCACTCACTCATTCACTCATTCACTCACTCACTCACTCACTCACTCACTCACTCACTCACTCACTCACTCACTCACTCACTCACTCACTGAAGCACTCATCACTAATTCTCCAACTTCCCGTGTAGGTAGAAGGCTGAAATTTTGGCAGGCTCATTCCTTACAGCTTACTTACAAAAGTTAAGCAGGTTTCATTTCGAAATTCTACACGTAACGGTCATAAAGGTCAACAACGTCCGCCATGTTGAACTTTCTTATTTATGGCCCCATCTTCACGAAATTTGGTAGGTGGCTTCCCTGCGCTAACCAAAACCAATGTACGTATATATGTCGGTGGTATGACGCCACTGTCAGCCACCATATTGAACTTTCCAACGTCACTAATTCTCCAACTTCCCGTATAGGTAGAAGGCTGAAATTTGGCAGGCTCATTTCTTACAGCTTACTTACAAATGTTAAGCAGGTTTCATTTAGAAATTTTACGCGTAACGATCATAACGGTTGACAACGTTCGCCATGTTGAACTTTCTTATTTATGGCCCCATCTTCATGAAATTTGATAAGTGGCTTCCCTGCGCTAACTAAAACCGATGTACATACTTATTTCAGCAGTATGATGCCACTGTCGGCTGCCACATTGATGTATCCAATGTCACTAATTCTCCAACTTCCCGTGTAGGTAGAAGGCTGAAATTTGGCAGGCTCATTCCTTACAGCTTACTTACAAAAATTAAGCAGGTTTCATTTTGAAATTCTATGCGTAACGGTCATAACAGTCAACAACGTCCGCCATGTTGAACTTTCTTATTTATGGCCCCATCTTCACAAAATTTGGTAGGCGGCGTCCCTGCGCTAACCGAAACCAATGTACGTACTTATTTCAGTGGTATGATGCCACTGTCGGCTGCCATATTGAACTTTTTAACAGTCTTTGTTACTTATGGGCCCATCTTCAAGAAATTTGGTACACGGGTTCCCAACGCTAACTGAATCCTACTTACGTACATATATATGTCCATAGCCTGCAGCTCGGTCACCGTGTGACCCATCCCAATGCCTCCCACGTTGTTGGCTGCCTGCCTATATAAGGCCGTCCGTTGCTCCAGTCTCTACATTCCCTTCCTTGCTTCGCCACAGGATTCAAGTCTCCCTGCTGATAACTACAGCCTTTTTATTTAATCCACGGCTTCTTCGCGTTTTTATTGTTCATTTATTACGATTATAGTTATTGTGTAGGTATTTTAGACTTACTTTACATTGTTCAGGTACCCATTTCCTTTATCATTCCAACCGCACCCCCATTAACATGTCTATCGAGGTGATCACCATCGATCAAAGAACTGTCACTTACCGAGTGGTTTCCATGCCCGGAGATGGCACCTACCTTTTCCATTCTCTTTGTTACATATTGCACAGCCATATCAGGCTCACTCTTGATATTTGGAGGAACATTGTGTCTTATGTATTGAATGACTGGGACAGGTTTAAGGACTGATGACGGTACAGGAGATAATTATACTACACAGGAGCACTATAAGAGTGAAATGCTTTAGCCCTTCACCTATGGATCTGCATGTGAGTTGATGGCAACCGCAGAATTATTCGGTTGTCACTTCAAGTGTACTGAAATGGCCAAATATTTTACACCTTTCGACAACCGCCAATGCCTCTTAAACATCTTAGATTCACAGGTGACGATTTCAGTAGTGGACACTTTAATATTTATGAATGTTTAAACTCTCAAAAGCTGGATGTGAAGTTATCAATGAAACCGGTTGTATACTTACAATGCTTGACAGATGCCGAATGTCTCTTCAACACAAGTCCTACAAATACTGTCATAATTGAAACAAACCGTGAAACTCACACCGATTATGAAAGCAGCAATCCAAGCTGTGAGATTTCAGACAAGATTGCTTTTCACATGGCCAACTGTACGTTGCATGCTCAAGGGTAAGCTCAGCACACAGCTTGGTCATATTACAACCGGAGGGCTGAATTCACAATGTGGTATACAAAGGGATCCTTAACAAATAATTATTGGTATATTTTCCCTCAGTTTAAAAAGGTTTAATTTTCTTCTTAATAAAAATTTTAAGGCAGTACTTCACCACTGCGAAGCGCGGGTATTTTTCTAGTCATGAAATAAAAAGAAAAAGAAAATTGAGGGCTGAGTGACATGTTGGTGGAGGGTTGCACTGATTCTTCAAAGGAATGCTATGGTTTAAATGTCTCCCCAGAGTTTGCATGGGTTCCTTCAGGGATGTCTTTGTTTTATTAATTAATAAACGTTCAAATTCTTCTTTGACAAAGCGAATGACTAATGAGGCTCTGGAAGACTCTTATTTCATTCTATCTTATGGGTAAGGATTTTTGCTGTTTATATTTAGGTAGTTTAATCATAACTGTTTTAAGAAAAAGAATAAATACAATTTAAATAAACACAAGAATAATACAAGGGGGATAACCGACTACATTTAAGCACAAAATACAGTAATAGACAAAACAAATATATAACATAAGCTTGTGCATTCTCTTTGTGACTTATTTCACAACACTACCAAATGGCTCTAGTGCTCTCTCTGGCTCTAATCAACTGCTACAAGAGAGCATCACCTACATTCTGCTTATGCAGTGTAAACCGAAAGAGCTGTTAAAAGCAAGGATGTTATCCAATGCAATGTTTACCAATGTTTGTGATGATAAAACACAAAAAAGCAACACATCAATACTTTTACTGGCTGTTTACTTGTCATTTAGGGTTCTAATACACCTTGACACAGATAACCCAGTTTTTATTAGCCAAGCTTTTAATGTAGCATCTAGTGTTATGCAGGATGGCATTTTTTATGATCCTCTTCCACTGAAGAACTTTAAATTATGTGGTGGAGTACACCCTTTTGGTGTTATCCATCATGTAGTTGTGTGTTCTGTCCTCCTCATCTTGTTATGGTTCAAGAGCTTTAAGTTGTGTTTTATGAATTCATCTTTGTATGGCATTCAGCTAACATTAATATAGCCATTGTCCACATCACAGAGTTTAGTATTGATGTACTCGTTCTGAAACATGGCTTTACATCACCCTCGTTTTGAGTTGTGTAATGATCTAAAACTTCAAGAGCAGCATATGAATGAGCAAGCAAGCAAGCAAGAAAGAAAGAAAGAAAGAAAGAAAGAAAGAAAGAAAAAGCAAGAAAGAAAGAAAGAAAGAAAGAAAGAAAGAAAGAAAGAAAGAAAGAAAAATTAGGAGAGTTCATACTACTTTTTAAAGGACGGATATATCTTCTAGGCTGAGACCACAGCTCACATTTGGCTGCAACTTAAAGCCCATCTCCCATCTCTTTGACACTCTAACTGCTCAATAAAGCTGACACGAGGTCAGCTTGCTTTCAGCATGGTCACCAAACTCTTTCCACTCTGGCGCCTTTTAAGCCTACATCACACTACATGACTTTTCCAGCAATTTTCAGTTGGAGCCTTCATATACATAGTCCTGTCACGTTAGGGTCAGTTGTAGTGCCCAGTCGTAGATGTAGTCTTGTGTGTGTATAAGAACTGCCAACCAATGAGTGCTCTCTCTGAAGTACAATGAATACAATAAGAAACAAGGAAAGAAAGAAAGTGGTTGTTTAGGACCACTCAAACAGAAGAGAGATTCTTTTGCGTAATTTCTCATTTTTGTTTTACTGTGACAGAATGGATGAAGAATAAAGGGCCAAGATTGCAGGTATTCCTGGAAAACATACATACAGGCCTTGATGCTGCTGGACATCGTGTTAATCGGCTGTGAGTGAGAATGCAGCAAGATCACAATACTACAGAAGTTTAAACTGTCCTAGAAACTCATTACAGATTTGTGTAATCTGTCATTTCCTGAGATTCATAGATGTGTAATTTGACAATCTTTGAAGGCCAGGAGATCCAGCTACTGCAGTTGTAATCAGACATGCTCTCTGATTAGAATCAATGTAATGTACTACCTGCTTTAGTCTGGTAATGTTTATAATAATGTCAGCTTTATTAAAACCTTTGTTATCAGATGAAATTTACCAGGATTGCAGTGCACTGCCCTGGACATTGGATAATAGCACAGGCTCATGTTTGCAGAAGCTCAAAATCTTTGTCTAGTATCAATTGCATATTGGAGAGAGGAGTGTAGCAGGAAGGTCCAGCAGTGTCCTGTACTAATGTCACTTTGTCCTATGTACAAGAAGGCTTTTGTTTCAACAGAGAAGATCTTGTGTTCTACTGAAAGCCTAAAAGATAGCTTTATGGTTTAATGGAAGCTCAACACTGGTCTATTATTTAGTGAGCATGGCAAGATTTGCATGGTCTCTGGCAATGACTAATTTTGTATTCAACGTATACACCGAGACGAGGTTGAAGCAGTTTTGCAAAGTTATTGGATGGACAACTGAGACTCTGTCACAAGCCTGTGGGGAGTCATTGTATATCACAGCAGCACTGGTAAGAACCAGCCCTGGATGAATACCACAGTACACCCGCCAAGACAATTTGATACTGTAATAAAGACAGAGTTTGGGATGTAGGATTAATAAAGAATTATCTAAAGAAACCCATAAAGAAGATTCCAAAAATATACATTTCATATTGCCACCCATTGGGTTAGTCACTGAAAGGTTAGAATGGCATTGATCACAAGGCCCAACAAGTCTGAAAATGTAATCTTCACCATGTATGTCATGGTGTCCCTGAGGGTCCTTTCATTGTATGTGACTTTCTTCACAGCACAGGTGCTTTGTTTCAGTTAACTGGTTTATGGTTTGTGTCACACAGTGTGATTTTCTTTGTATCTCCTATCACATCATGAAAATGTTAGCTTAATTGGCAATGGTAAATTGTGGGTCTGTTCAGTGAACTGGTTCCCATCCAGTACTGAATTCTGCTATGTTTCCAATGACCCAGTAATGGACAAAACAGTTTTAAAGTATTAATAAATGGGATAACTGACAAGTAAAAGTAACAACTGCTAACTGAAAGTGTGGAATTCAGAGTAGGGAATATTTTAATCAGCAGACGTGCTGTCTGCTTGCACGAGAATTCCTAGAATGAGAAAGTTAGGTAAGGACATGTTGGAAGCAGACCACCCAAAACACTTAGTGTTAACAAAGAATGAATCAAGAGCCGCTCCTGGAGCTGCACATGAGAGGTACTTGAGGAATGCTACAACAAGAGAAGGAAATGCAGACAGAATGAAGAAAACTGTGAATCACTGCTAGGAGACTTCTTCCGCTGACAGTTCTGCTGAAATATTTTCTTTACTATAACAGCCAGAGTACTAACTATTACAATTAACTTAATTATATGGAGCTAGAATTGCACATAAATATTCATTTATATTGTAAAGCTTTCTATAAGCATTTGCTGTAAAGCAAAAATGAATGAGGGTGATGCCCTTCTTCCTAATACCAATTAAACTTGAGTATGCACACAAAGCAGCTAGCAAATCAAGGTCAATAAAAGAACTATTAATAAATTAATGTTTGAATTCATTAGAGAGGGAAATAAACACATCCAAAACTTCTCAAAGTGCATCTGAGATCTCCTAAGACTCTTGTAACATTTTTTTACCCCCATACTCACATGATAGTCACTGATGGTTTTTTTCCAATATCAAGCTGACAAATGAACTGAATAAGCAAAGTTCCCAAAAATGTATTGCTATCATGAGTTATGTTTAAACATAGAGTGAGAAAGAAGAGTCCATCCATCCATCCACTGATCCCACACACTCCGCCAGATGAGTGTCAGTTAGCCTAACAGATTCATGCTTTTCGGATGTGGGAGAAACAACCTCCTTAAAAAAAAAGAACATTCATTTTACTAATGAAAAATGAAAATACTAGCCTTAGCAATAGCAATGTTGTTCTCGCTTTTGTTAATACTGTTTCTGTTTTTGTTAATGCGTGAGATGATATCAGGCTAGAACTAGACAACGCCTCTCAGGCAGATGGGGTAAGAAGGAATGATGGTCATTCTGTCAAACAAATATTAAGAAGTGCCTCCTCCATTTGACATAAAGAACTGCAGTGTCACAGGTGGACTCTAGATGTCATGGCACTTGATGACAATCATCTACTCTCCAAGTGCCATTTATCTAGTCATTTAGTCCTTGAACTAAAATCACATGATTAAAAGTAAGAAAATTAAAGTCAACTTAGAGGAAGTAGCCCCTCCATCACAGAAATCCTAAGGTAACCTGTCAGTGAAAAGGCATCATGTACCAAACAATTCATGTCCTCAATTCATGATAATTTACACATGCAAATTATCATAATCACACTTTCAGAATTTGTAAATGTCTCATTTAAATGTGAAGGAGCTGGAAGATAGTTCAACTATTCATTAAAACATGAAAATAAATGTCAATATAGTGCCTTTCATGGAGAGCACCATGTGCCCTAGAAATTCAAGCAGACATGGGCTAGATGTCACATAGTGATCTGATGACCTAGTAGATGGCTTCCAGTTCAAAGCCTTACTAATGAGATTAATAAAATGTGAAGCAAGTGAATCAAATGTTAAGGAATAAGATGGAACTTCTGGAGTTATTGATTCAAATTTCATCATCCATATCTATGAAAGGATGTATCTTACGTATTCTGTTGTTCAAAGACTTCAAGAGAAGAAACTATACACTTATTTGAAACTAATAAACCTAAACATGACTTACAAAACTGCATTTCTTGAATTATACTGCCCTCTGCTGGTTTACGAAAAAATAATATAGTAAACTGAGCCAAACAGGTGAAATAAAAGAATAGCTTTTTCAGGTCATTTAAAAACCTTGTTGACCCTTCCAGGCTTGGCTCCAGTGTTGTAACTGCTGCTGCCAACATATGACCTCCTTATGGCAGCTGATTCTGCTTTAATTACTATTCTCATCCTCCTTGATCTGAGTGCAGCCTTTGACACTATTTGTCACACTACTCTTCTCAATAGATTATCTTCGATTGGCATTACCCACACTTCACTAGATTGGTTCAGATCCTACCTCTCAGGCCACATTCAGTTTGTTCAGTTTAAAACTTTCACATCCCAGCCCACCGCTGTTACTTCAGGTGTGTGCCCCAAGGCTCTGTCCTGGGGCCCTTCCTTTTCATTATTTACCTCCTTCCCCTTGGCAATATCTTTTGTAAATATAACATTAGCTTCCACCGTTATGCTGATGACACCCAGCTCTATCTCACTAGCAAACCTATTGCTTCCTTTCCACCTTCCTCACTTACTGATTGCATAGCAGAAATCAAATCCTGGTTTTCTTCAAATTTTCTTAAATTGAATAGTGACAAAACTGAGGTTCTCCTCATTGGTACAAAATCAACATTATCCAAAACTGATCTCCCCTTCCCCACAGGTTAAGAGTCTGGGTGTCATCCTTGACAGTACTTTATCCTTTCAGTCCCACATTAATAACATCTCCCGGTCTGCATATTTCCACTTGCGTAACATTAATTGTATTCGCCCCTCCCTCATTCCCCACACCACTGCTATCCTTGTTCATAACCTTGTCACTTCTCGTCTGGATTATTGCAATTCCCTTTTCTTTGGTCTTTCTCGCAAATCTCTTTATAAGCTTCAACTGGTCCAGAATTCAGCTTCCCGCATCATTACTAGAATCTCCTCTAGTCACCATATCATTGCAGCAGCTTCATTGGCTTCCAGTTCAGTTCCAAATTCAATTCAAAATTCTCCTGCTAACTTTTAAGGCTATCCACAACCTTGCCCCTCCATATCTGTCTGACCTCCTCCATATTGCCATTCCCTCCCGTATCCTTAGATCCTTTTCCTCCATCCACTTGACTGTCCCCTTCGTCCGTCTTACCACTATGGGGAGCAGAGCAACTGAATTGGAACTCACTACCATCTGAGCTTAGAAATATTGAATCATTTTCACTTTTTAAATTTAAACTTAAAACTCATTTGTTTAAGACTGCTTTTTCTCTTTGATTACAATTGCTCTGTCTGATTTTAACTTTTGTATTTTACTTTTGTTTATAATCTGTGTTTTGTCTATTGTTCGGTGTCCTTGAGTGTTTAGAAAGGCGCCTACAAATAAAATCTACAACAACAACAACAACATTTATTTATATAGCATTTTCATACAAACAGTAGCTCAAAGTGCTTTACATAATAAAGAATAGAAAAATAAAAGACACAATAAGAAAACAAAATAAGTCAGCATTAATTAACATAGAATAAGGTCCAATGACCAGGGGGGACAGAAAAAACAAAAAAAAACTCTAGACGGCTGGAGAAAAAAATATATAAATATCTATTATTATTATTATTATTTCTGAAATAGCATACAATAATTGTTTTTTTGAATTTTTTTGTGCTGCCCCTGTTATTACACTCCAGGACATTTACAGGCCGTTCACAGTATTTTCCAAATTACTGTAATTATTTGGAGTTTGATTCAAATTTAACTTCTATTTTATTTTTGCTTTATAATACATGTGTTATGTGAGCAATAATTATATACAATAGTCCATCCATCCACCTGTCTGCCCACATCCCTTTGTCATTCTGGGGTGTCAAAGCCTAACCAAGAAACATCCAGTGCAAGGAAGGAACCATCCCAAGAAGGGACACCAATCATCAGATAGCACACAATAACAATTTTCTATTAGCAGCATACCAAAATACACACAAACATGCAGCCAGAGTTGCAGGTTAGTCTACTCAGCTGACATGGCCAGAAGGATACTTGTAGGGAATATAAACAACAAAACAGACAATCGACTGGCTGACAACAAAGGACCAAGCAGCCTGGCCTGATCTTAGAAATGTCACCGAGGGGCATACAAACATACTCCTTGGCCCAGAGTGGAACATAGCCCAGTGGCTGGACTATCTTGGATATCACCAGGGGACAATGTATTGTCAGTGTCACTGTGTTTGACAGCCTGTTCAAATGTAGGGTGGCAAAACAGGAAGCGCGTTTGACACGCCTTCAGGACTCAATAGGACAGCTGTTTGGTCAATCCAAGGAGTATTTCTGCAGGTTTGCACATGCAAAGGTCTCCCGCCTGTTATGATTTAATGGTTTGGAACGTGCAGAGCTGCAATTTTAAAAAAGATATGGAAGAAGATGATCCGTTGTGGCAACCCCTACGGGAGCAGCCGAAAGAAGAAGAATGTTACCTGTGACATGCTATTTTTTATCATTATTTTTTCAAGCTTACTGCTTCACTGTTTTTTTCCTCATTTTCATTTATGGGCACCACCATTTTTTGCATTTTCTGTGTTGTTATGGTGCCCCTTCGCTATCACATATTGCCTGGAAATTAAAACGGGTTTAAGATGGAGATGCATTGGGTATTTCTAAAACAGCCTTTATTTTCGTCTTTTGGTTTCTGAACAATGATATTGTGAGACTGCGCCTCCAGGGATTATTGTGAGAAGAGAAAAGACCAAGTGATGCAAACAAGAAATCATAGTCAGTGCAAGGCTAAAGTTAGAAAAGTGGGAAATCAATCAGTTTTGATTATGATTCTCTCTTTCTTCTAGTCATACCTAAACCTCTACTGCAGTGCCTTTCTCTGTTCTTAGTCAGGACACACTGAGAGCTGGGCCATGTCGGGCTGACAGGAGGCTGCAAATGGCTGCCGTTTATTAAAAAATGAGTCCATAATGGCCATAATAGAGCAAATTCAGTTCTGTCCACAGAAACCCTGTGAGTCACAAGGTGTGTACATGGGTTTATATTACCCAGTGTTATATGTTGTTTTGACAGTTCAGTAAGGTTGACATAAAGAAAATGCCTGCTACTTGAACTATTGGTCCTTTCCCAGATGCCTGAAACAACAGGGGCCAGAAGTATGATACTGTTTTACACATACGAAGTGTGAATGTTAGCACTTACTACACAATTTCACCTAAAGTCATTGCAGACAAATATTCATGAGAGGGGTGAAATTATAATTTCATAACTGAGGAGCTGGAAATCACACTTGCCACACGTAATTGATCTTGTACTCTTTAGGTGACCTTCCAGCATCCCAACAGGACTTCTAAAATTGATTAGAAATGGCAAACAGGTATCCAGTAGCAGTATACAGATTACAGAGTTACTGTACATATTTCTACTGCTGCCTCGTGACTGTTGCCTTCTAAACAATATGTCATCATAGGTAAAGCAGGTCACTCATTTCTAAAACCCATCTGGAAAGCTAAATGTCCTTGTCATAATGTCAGGGGAAAAAAGATAAAAGTAATAAGAATTTGGAAATTCTAAGGTGAATGCCTACATTACGAAAGCTGCAGTAACCTCATGCTGAAAAAAAACAACAGTAACTACTTAGAGAAATCAAACCTTCCTTAGGACCATCCAGCTAAGATATTTCTTTCTATGCTCTATGGGACTGCTGGTAAGCTTCAGAACAATGGTTTCCATTGAGAATTCAGAATGACCTGTGGTATGTATGTCAGAAAAATATCTAAATGTGGTAAATAAGTATATATTCAGTAGTACGCAAAAAGGTCGGACAGCCAATGGGGTCAGGCCTGTTGGGAATCAGAACTGGTGCGGTGCTGAAACGTCACCCACTGCACAGCAGCACTCGGGTCCCAATTTGAGGCAGCCCATCTGGGTAGGCAAGTGGAACGTCTTATCTCTTCAGCATAATGATCATCTTTCTCTGCTGACGGAGGAGCTGCATAAACTCCGCATTTCAGTGAAGACACTCTCTGAGGTGCGCAGACCGGGGACTGGCTAGATCTCTGTAGGTGGATACACCTTTCATTGGTCTGGTCGCTCTGATGGCTGCCATACTTGGGGAGTAGCTGTTGCTGTAGTGGATCAGTTTCTTCCGATGGTGTCCAATGTCACTCCTTTCAACGAACGTATTATGAGACTCATATTACAGCACTATGTGGGTGCCGTGTCTGTTGCCTCAGTACACGCTCCCACCACGGTGAGCGATGTCTTAGTGAGGGAGACATTTTATTCGCAACTTCACTTGGTGGTTGATGGGTGCCCACGAGGTGACACTCCTTTGGTCATGGGTAACTTCAATGCAACCACTGGCACTGGCAGGGCTGGATATGAGGATTCTCTCTGTTCCATGTTCCTTGACTTTGTAAAAGTGGATCCTGGTTCCAGTGCCCTGAGCTGCATTGTTGGACTTGGTACTCCAATACTGGTGGTGCGGTGAAGGAAGATCGATCACATCCTCGTGGGCAGACACTGGAGGCTCTTGCAAAACAGCAGGGTCTATAGAAGTGCCTAGTTTGTGAATTCTGCCCAAAGATTTGTTGTTTCTACTTTGAAGATCCAGCTTAGGTCCAGTGGGTTACCACCTACTAGGAAAATGAGATTGGACTTGGCCAGATTCCAAGATGAGGCTATTTCTAATGAGTTTGCACGCAGCTTGTGTGAGGAACTTGTGAATTTGGGTGCGACTGCTGATCCTAATGTAATGTGGGAGACAAGACCCTGATTGTAATGTGGGTGACAAGACCCTGAAGGTTGCTGAGGGTTGAATTGGTGTTACCGGTGTTCCCAGAAGGAGGTGTTTCATCTCACATGGCACCCTGGATATTATTGAAAGAAGTTGCAGCGCATGGCTTGATGGCAACTCCAGTCTGTACCATGGAAAGGAGAAGGACGGCTGGGAGGGCTTTGAGGGCAGATAAGAAGGTGTTTGTTAGAGGAATCTGTAAGCAAGTGACACACCATCTGTGGTCTACCGACCCACGTCCTGCTTACAGAGGAATCGAAGCTTTACGCACATCCAAATCTGTTTCTCGGAGAGTCTCAGTCAGGGCGGCTGATGGAAAGATCCTTGCGGATGACACTGCAGTTGTGACCCGCTGAGCCGGCAACTTTGAGCAGCTGTTTAAAGCTGATCCTCCAACTAGGATGTTGGATATCTCTGGGTCCACGGTTCTTGAGGCTGATCCTCCAATTAGCTGTGAACCACCCAGTCTCACTAAAATTGCACAGTTGGTGAACCACCTAAGGGAAGGGAAGACTGCAGGGATCTGTGGTATCCGGGGTGAACTTCTCCAGGTTGGTGGTAAGGTTGTCCTCCTGGCATTGCAAACAATCTTTGCTTCCATTTGGGAGACTGGCATCATCCCAACTGACTGGAAAACAGGACTTGTTGTCCCTATCTGGAAAGAGAAGGGTGATTGCCTGGATTGCGGCAACTACAGGGGGATAACACTGCTAGGGTCATCCTCAATAGGATCCGTAATCACTTGCTCACCTACCAGTGACCAGAGCAGTCTGGTTTTAACGCTTAAGAAGTCTACCATCGACCGCATCTTGGCACTGAGGGTTTACATGGAGTGCAAACGTGAATATCGGCAAAGTTTCTTTGCAGCCTATGTCGATTTCCATAAAGTATTCGATTCAGTTGATCAAGCTGCCCTGTGGGACATCCTGAGGGTTCACGTGTTCTCCTCAGGGTTGCTGGATATCATTGATGGCCTGTACACTGGTACTGTGAGTGCTGTGCAAAGCGAAGGCAGAACCTCTGTGTTTTTCCCAGTTGATTCTGGGGTTCGTCAGGGGTGTGTTTTGCTCCTAATCTGTTTAATGCTTGCATGGACTGGGTGCTGGACAAGGTCGTAGGGTCCAGCAACTGTGGAGCATCTGTAAGTGAATAAAGATTCACTGATCTTGACTTTGCTGACGATGCTGTGATCTTCACAGAGTCAATGGAGGCTCTGATCAGGGCTCTCGAGAGGCTGAGTGAGGAGTCTGAGTGTCTGGGCTTGCAAGTGTCCTGGATAAAAACCAAGATCCAGGCCTTTAATGACCTCTTGGGCACAGCCATCAGCAGTGTGTCTGTCTGTGGAGAAAGTGTCGACCTCGTCGAGAGGTTTACTTACCTCAGCAGTGACATTCATGTCTCTGGTGACTCTTCCTATGAAGTCATTAGATGGATTGGGAGAGCATGAGGGGTCAAGAGGTGGTAGGAAAAGGGTGTGTGGTTCTCCCAATATCTATGCAAAAGGATGAAGGTCCAAGCTATATGGTTGCAAGACATGGACACTATCCAGTGACCTGAGACAAAGTCTGGACTACTTTAGTACTGTGTCTCTTCGGAGAATCTTTGGGTACCGCTGGTTTAACCTTGTATCGAATGAGCAGTTGTTCATGGAGTCCCGAATGAGGCACATTATCTGCATTGTGAGGGAGCATAAGTTACGGCACTACAGCCATGATTCCCCAAGGGTGATCCTGCTTGCAGAATCCTCATTGTGGAGGACCCGAGTGGCTGGACCAGGCCAAGGGGACGCCCATGTAACACCTGGCTGCAGCAGATAGAGGATCATTTCTGGAGGGTGGGACTAGACTGCTTGTCTGCCTGGAGGGTTGCCACCAGGATCCTGAGCTGTTTCGTCGTGTGGTGGGTGCGGCAACACACTGTACCAGTGCATGCTCCCCAACTTGACTTGACTTGGTGTTTACTTGTCTTTCTCCTTTCAGCATCTTGTGCTGCTGCTTGGAATGAAATCTCAAAGAGGTTATGAGAGAATAGTATCACCCATGACAGACCCATCAACTGTTCACCACATTACACCAAAAACAAAGGACACTTTGCGAGGGACTGGATGGCCAATTAGGCCTCTGGGCTCTCCTAATCTCTTAGATCTTTATTTTTTGGTGATTTTTGTAAACTGGAATTTTGATTTTCACTCCTTCATGCACAATTAGCTTTATCTTAATTTTGCATTACCATTTCCTTAAAAATGCCTCAGGGCTCCATGCATTTTTGCTTGATCCCTTACCAATTTTCTATCTGTGTGATATTGTCACATTCTGCCTGTTCCATTATGTAATGATGGCTTCCTTGCATATGGCAATGACATGCAATGAATGTCAGCCCCAAAATGGTAACTGCTTGTGCCAGTTACTGACATTCATCCGTGGCTCATTCCTGCCTTGTCCCAAAAGTTGAAGGGATAGGCTTAAATCTCTGCACCTCTATACTGCAATAGGATTCAGAATATACAAAAAAACTACACATCTTATTAGAAATATTTTTACAAAACATATTTAAACCCACAAACACTCCTAAAAACAATCTGTAGTTTTTCATTAATATAATCACATAATATGCAATTTACAAACTATATACTTTAACATCTGCGGTGGGTTGGCACCCTGCCCAGGATTGGTTCCTGCCTTGTGCCCTGTGTTGGCTGGGATTGGCTCCAGCAGACCCCCGTGACCCTGTATTTGGATTCAGCGGGTTAGAAAATGGATGGATGGATGGATACTTTAACATTTTTCAACATTCTTTTAAGATCTGTAAAAATTCAAATCTACTAATATTCTACTAATACACTGTATTTTTACAAGCATAATTGAGTCTTGCACACCATCCCCTTCATTTTTACACTTCCTAGTTTTACATATGGCTAATTTTCTTTATCTGATAATAAAATTTGCCGGTTTTACATTGCTTTCCTTTCTTTTTATTATTTTAAACTCAAACAGAAAAACCCACCCTTGTGTGTACAATTCCTAATCCCTTAAAAATGTTCTCTATTAAATCAAACAAAGGCTACATACAGCCTTTTCCAAAACATAAAACAGAGAAATACTGTCTCTTTTGTGCCAGAAACACCTGGAGTAATAATTAACAAGAACCTCCACTGTAAATAGCGCATCCTACTGGTCAATGGTGGCTTCTACAATGACTTCCAGGCTGGCACAGATCCTTCCATGCATTTATTTTCCTCCATAGCTCCATAGATAGATAGATAGATAGATAGATAGATAGATAGATAGATAGATAGATATTTGTCCCAAGAGGGTCTATTAACCAGTATCCAACCTGCTTCATCCAGTTCAATCAGGTTTGCATGATCTGGAGCCTAATCCAGCTGCATCAACAGCAAAGCCATTCCATTGTCTATCTTATTCAGGCAAATACACCTCAAACCAGGCAGGATCAGAGTCACACCAGTCACTGAAACTTCCATGTCTTTAGGATGTAGGAGTAAAACCAAAGTACAAAGTGAAAACCCCATAAACACGGGAGAACTGGAGAACAGTGTGTAGAGTGCACACAAACCGTGGCCAGACGAGGGGTTAAAACAGACTCTACAACTGTGAGGGCTAACTCTGTGACATCATGACGCCTACACTAAAAGCACCTCGGAATATGTGCCTATAAACACACATACTGAATACTTTTAATGCACTGGTATTTATTAATTCTTAATTTGAATTAACTATGTAGTGTACTGAACATTTTTCAAGAGGTGCGGCTGGTCTGGGTTTGCGTTCTCTCTGTGTTTACCTGAGAATGAACACTCTTGCTTCCTAACTCGCACGCGAAGCTGCCAGGATATGCTTCGTCTTCCCGTGATTCTGACAATTCAGTAAATACGTTAAGGATTTAGGCGCAGCTCGCGAGCGCGCGCGGTCCACGTGCCATTAGCAGAGGGCGCTGTTGGGCGGCACGGGGAGGCGTGTCTCCGAGTTTGCGGAAGTGACTGCTGTGCTGGGAGGAAGGAAGCGGATGCAGCAGTGATCGCTTAGTTCACACGAAAATTTTGTGCTATTTTTTAAAGATAGATAAAAAGTAGCATTGTGGCATTGACCATGTCGAAGAACACAGTGTCCTCTGATCGCTTCAGGAAAGTAGACGTTGATGAATACGACGAGAACAAGTTCGTGGACGAAGAGGAAGGCGGAGAGAATCAACTGGGACCGGACGAAGGGGAAGTGGACTCGCTGATCCGACAATATCCTTTTAGTTGTGTCGCCTTAGCAGTGCACCAGGCATAAAGTTGCAGATTTATCCCGTCAACTAAACAAAAAAGAGGTCCCACGAATGCAGATAGCGGACCCGAGGCATCGCTTTGTTTGCCAGGGACTTAGTTTTAGTTTGCATGGGCGTGGTTCGCATTGGTTTTGTTATAAAACGGGCTTTTATGCGGAGACCCGTTACGCACTAAATAAAGGCGATTTTTCTGTTGGATGGCATAATGGTAAGGTGACTGGAATGAATTAGCTGCCGAAACAGGAGATACGTTTTAGCCGGACTCCTTAAACATTCACGCGGGCGCTTGACATCGCCGTCATCCTCTTTATATAGCAACTTTCTCATTGAATACCGACGCTGTTATTGTACAATTTCCATACAGATACACATTTGTACATAAAACGAGGGCTCATTTGTCACTCCGAGGGTGACAATCGGATTCCGAGCCCAGTTCTTTGCAGGCCACAATGCTGAAGCAGTTGTATGTGCGGCTGTAACTGAATACAGTTTTGATATAAATACTGTATATGCTGCATTTCGTGACTACGGTAACAGTGGCTGAATACGTGGAAGGTGGAGGCCTTATTTTTAAATCATAAAGCACTGGGAGAAAATGGCTTGCAGAAGATAAGTTGGTTTTAACTACAACCTCTGCGTTTGAACCCAGAACTGTACTGATTGAGCTTGGATGTTTGGGTGAATGAATAGTCACTGTTATAAATTTACAGCTTAACACTTGTTACAGTACTTGCTTTTTTATTTGCTGTTGGGCAAACTGTGAGTCTGGGGTATTGAATCTGCAATGTGGAGCCTCCAGTGCAGCTCCTTACCCGGGAAGACCACTTGGGTTCCCTTGCAATTTTTAATTTTGTGTTTTTATGATTGTATGTTTTTTGGGATGACAGAAGTCCTTTATGCTGAAGTGTTTTAGCTTTTCATCAGAGAACTAGGATGTGCCTTTTAATGTCCAAGGGGGCTTAGTTTTTGTCAGCTCACTTGTAATTCTTTAATTTGAACTATTTTTCAGTGCACACAATTATAAAGTGATTTAGAATGCATTTCGTACAATGCTCATTTTAAGAATTTGATTTATTTTTGTTGTAATTGCATTCAAGTGGGTTCAAATCAAGCATCATTCACACCAGCTAATGCACCTCACAGTGGAAGCCCACTAAACTGGCACCTTGCTCTGTGGCTTCACTGGACAATGCAGTGCAGAAGTTAAGTTTGTTCTGTAAGGGCATTTGCCGATCAGTCATCACCATCTTGGTCGAGGTTGGAACTGTTGTTTGAGGTATGAGCATAATTGCTTGGGTCTGGTGGGAATTCTAACTTGAGCGTGCCATATTCATATTTTCTAAACTAAATAAAATGTACGGTCATTTGATTTGTGCAAAGCCTTTGTTTTCTGGTCTAATTAAGGGCTTGGCTGCAGTGAGGCGACTTCCTAAGTGCTGGTGTTCTGTTATTTTTGGTAGAGGTTCTTTCACCAGTCATTACCAATCGAGTCAACCTCTGCCGACTTTACATATCCTGATGCTGACAGTTTCAACCGAGTGCCCTTGTGTTGGACAGTAATGCTGTGTTGCTGCCGCATGTCTTTGAACTGGCATTTAGGCCTTTGCATTCACTACTCCTCCAACCTCTAATTGTTTAAGCCACTTCACACTGTCACTTTTGTATATACTGTGAATTATTTTACCTCTGAAATTTGAATATTTTCTCAAGTGTCAGCTATATTGCAAACTGCAGCAGGGTTTCCTTTCCACATTCTGTTTTCACAAGTCTGCTAGGCTTTTGACTCATAAAAAGTCACCATAGTGAAATGGCACGGCTGACAGACCTTTCACTGCCACCACACAGATACTGTATATATTATATATATTTCCCAACTATTTTACACTTTGCTTTGAATTTTCACATTCTCTCCATCTTCACGGAGCACTGCATGCTAATTGTTACATGCACAATTTGGCTGGAATTCATCTTTTAAACTTCCATAGGGTGTTTGCTGACCTTCTTGTCTGATGCCCTCCTCATCTGGATCCTCGGTTATGGAGGTTACCTTGCTCTCCAAAGGTTCCTAGTTTTGTGGTGTTCTAATAACTGGCCTTTTCGATATCCATGAAACTTTGATCTGTCTTCTTTGTCTTCATGATCTTGTAACCAATTGAGAGACTTGGATACATAGCAAGAGCCCATTTGACATATCATCTCTGTACACAGCTGGACTCCATTCAGTGACACATGTGACTTCTGAAGGTAACTGCATGCAGCTGAGCAAGATAAGGTCTGCAATGAATAAGGATAAGGAGTTTTAGTAATTCATTTTCAGTCTTTTTCCTTTGAAGTAGTCTATGGGATTTTTGTCTCCATTTTAACATTGTAGATTTTTTGGGTTTGTCAATGGCCAAACCTTTCATTAAATATATTAAATATTCCATGTAGCAACAAATCAATATGTAGAAAGGTTCAAGACTGAAACATTTTTTAATGGCCAAAAAAAAAACAAAAAACTGAGAGTAAAGGCATACTACCTCGTTTTATTGAATGGAGGTTCAGGAGATGATGGCAATTCACATCTCATCAAAATGTTGGCTGGCAAATAGACAGTGCAGGTGTCTGCGCTGCTATACAGGACAGCTGATGCTTGTAACTACCAAGTATTGACATGTATTTTATTAATAATCAGAAGTTTTAAGTAGACAAAACAAGTGTTTAGATTTTATCAGGCACCCTGTCCAGGGATTGTTCTAGCTTCCCCTTGACCATGCTCAGGTTAAAGCAGATTATTTTACAGATACATGAGCAATCAGCAGCCTGCAAACACTTTTACAAAATACATATGATACCAGACTAGCAGTGATCATTTACTGTTATTCTTTAAACTACCATCCATCCATTTTTAAACCTGCCTAATCCATTTTGGGATCTGCACCGTACTCTCGTGCCCTCACACCAGGTCAGTTTAGAGATGCCAGAAAACTTACCTGTACACCACTGAGATGTGGAAGGTTTCTTGAGACCCATCCTTCGGATGAGATGTAAAACCAAGGTCCTGACTTTCTGTGGTTATAAAAAATCCCTGGTCATATAGTGTTTCCCAAAGTCCTGGCTAAATTGCCCATCACGGCCTGGTCCTTGTGGCCTCCTAATCATCCCTCATCTCTGCTTACCTGTCTCTCTCACACTGGTAACAAATGGTTGATGTCACATCATCTGGACATTGGTGGTGGTTGAAGTGGTTCCCCACCCACTATATAAAGCATTTTGAGTGTTGTATAAAGCACTATATAAACGCAATTGCTTGTTCTTCTTGTGGAACCGTGAAAAAAAAAAAACAGGCAGGCTCAATGTATGTAGTGACCAAGCCAGGATTGAAACCCTCAGGCTGAGGTTGACAGGTGGCTCTGGATCCTGTTGTAAGGCTTTTCATTCCATACTGTAGTCTCCAATCCGCCCTCATAGTGGGACTCCTGCAGTGACTGAACTGACAGTCTTTTTAAGTGCTTAGAAGGCATTGATCACACTTGAGTATTAGTCTGTTCTCAAATAGTAATCTGCATCAGCTAGAATTTGCAAAAATTCTTGTTTTCTTTAAATAGGCCAGTAAAAAAAAAAAAAAATGCCAGGTTGAGATTACAGAGAGTAACATGCGAGTGAATGCTACAAGCTTAATTTACCTTGTGCTCTTTAAGAGAAAACGGCAAAGATGAAATTTTATTTGATAAGCAAATTTGAAAACAAAAAAGGCTAAACGCGTTTCTTGCTGTGCTTCCATTAAAGGTAGACAAGATTCAGCAGAGTGGTAGATCTGTTGTGTTAACATCTGGGGAGCATTAAAGAGGCCATTGTGAAGTACGAGTCAGACTTTTTGCTTCCTGCAGTCGCTGACGTTCTTCAAGTTGCAGCTTGTCTGGTATGAGGAACTGAGTGGCGCTTTGATTCGGCAGGCCACATTTCACTCCTTTGCTGACACGACCTGTGCAAACCACAGACATGCTTTATCAGCTCAGTGGCACATAAGAGCTGTTACTAATGTAGTCTGTTTAACTTAAAACTCTTTCAGCTTAGGGCCTACTTCAGAGAGGTAGGATTATGAGTAGATTTATTATAATTAAATAGAAATAGGACATTTAACATCTTATTCCTTTTAAAAACTAGAGGTTTCTAATTCTTTTCTGATACCATCATTTAAATTATACCCTGTAGAGTGAATATCGAGCAGTGTACAGACAAATGACCACAAAATGTCAAGTTAATGAGCCTGGATATTATAGTGCATTTTTGTTAAACACAACCACAAACTATTTTGCAAACATATCAGATTTTAGCAGATTCAGTTGTCGCTCTTCAGGACATTTGTGTTGCAACATAAAAAAAAACACTATAGCAAAGTGACATTTTTTTTCTTCAGAAAAAGAATGTGACTGTATATTTGTATAAAGTCATGTACCATTTAATTACAAGTAGGAACAAGCATGATGGGCTCAATTAATGTGACCAGTGGGTGGAGGAGGAATCTGCTGTCTTTGGTAAAGATTTTTTTTTTAAATAGGACGTGCAGAGCATAGCACCATGGGTAATGAAGAAACTGCACTCACTACCTTATAAGTCAATATTGCTGTGGTTTCTGTTACAGCCCTGGCCAGTTCCTGTTTCTGCGCAGTTCAAAGATCATCTTTGCAGTGCTGTAATGTGGTCTCCTTGATTGAATGAGTAAATACTGCTAAATCAAGTATGCAGGAACTGACCAACTTTTTACTTGATAAGAATTACAGTATGTTTGGGAAAACTTGTAATTAGTGACTAATGAATGCAAATTTTTATTTAGAAAAAAAAAGCAAGACTGTTACACCACTGTTAGAAAACCTTTGTGAATGCTAAGACAATGGAGTGGAGGTGTAAAGTAAAACATAGCCTAAGGCTTAAGAATTATTGGGTAAAAAGGACTTAAAATATACTAAGCAATTTATGAGCCAACCCAAAAACAGACAATACCAGTTTGCTACATCACTCGTTGCACTGTTTGATGCTTGAAGTCTTGTGTTTTTTTATGAAGAAAGGATAGAATAAAATACAGAAGCTGCATACCACAACTTGGAAGACGTGTTACTTCCTCCAGATATGACTTCTTCATCCACCTATTCAGTAAAGGCTCCCTATACTCATTCCTGGGGGTGTATGCTCCATGAATGAGATACTGATCCTGCTGTGAGTGCACTGTGTGAGTCGTCCCACATGCCTTTGAACATGAACGTAAATTTGTTTGTTTGATACAGAATGTTATCTTACAAAAAATATGTGTAAATTTGTGAAACTGATTATGTAGTAGAGTTTTATGTATTTTACACAAAAATGTTCACACAGTTCATGTCATTGATAATTAACCTTGTTGTGACTTAGTTTCGTTATCTCATTATATACGCTTTTGTTTGTATTGAATTTTTTCCATAGCATATTATTAATACTCCATGTTGTACACAATTTTCACTTATGCAGGTCTGTAAGAAAAATATCTCCTACATCTCTATTTTCTGTTTATTTATATGTGTGTGTGTGTGTATATATATATATATATATATATATATATATATATATATATATATATATATATATATATATATATATATATATATATAAATAAAAATACCCCCACACACACTCACAGTCAAAATGCATAGCAGATAGATACTGTATTAATCCCGAAGGGGGAATTCACATACTCCAGCAGCAACATACTGATAAAAAACAATACTAAATTAAAGAGTGGTAAAAATGCAGTGCAAGTTAAAAAATGCAAGGTGGAGAGTGCAAGGCAGGTATAGCAGTCTATAATCTTGTATAGTGTTAACATTTACCCCTCCCCGGGTGGAATTGAAGAGTCTCATAGTGTGGGGAAGGATCGATCTCCTTAGTCTGTCAGTGGAGCTGGACAGTGACAGCAGTCTGTCGCTGAAGCTGCTCCTCTGTCTGGAGATGATACTGTTCAGTGGATGCAGTGGATTGTCCATGATTGACTGGAGCCTGCTCAGTGTCCGTCGCTCCACCACAGACTGTCAAACTGTTCAAGTCCATGCCTACAATGGAGCCTGCCTTCCTCACAAGTTTGATCAGATGAAACCTTTAAGAGAGTAAGATCTGTCACACTGTGGATCTGGTGTATTCTTATATTTTAACTTTATTGTCATAGGGACAGCAGGAAATGGATAACAGCAATGGGAGGGTTTGGTTCTTAAAAAATGTTTTGTATTATTCAACAGGACACCGGTTAGTCTGAAGGAGAAAGACCTGGTTTGATAAAGTCATACTTGAATCCTGTCAAGAAACCATTTGGTTTACTCATAGCAAGGCCAAGTAGGCTGCAATAAAACTGCTTTGTGAAGGGTATGGTGTTTCAAAGCCAGTGACCATACATCTAATTGCAGTGTTGTTCTTTTGTTTAAAAAGATTAGGTTTCATTTTAATGCAATAATTTTCTTATGTTTTTAAATGAATATTTTTGAGTCTTATTAAAACATTAAATAAACTGAAGTATATGTTCCATTTGTGATGAGTGGACCTACTGAAGTTTTTGGAAATCGGTCATAAGTTGTCGATGCCTTAACATTTCTCTGCACAGGAAACTTGAACAGTGCACTGCTTGCAGTCCTGAAAAACCCGCCTCTTAATACCAAAAACCAGGGAGTTAAGGTAAGACATTTGTTCATGTAGCTAGAAACCCAGCAGGAATTTAAACGGTGCCCAGGCCTTGCACAAGTAAATCTCATATATCATTAGGTTAAATAAATACTGATTATAATGTTGCAGGTTAAATGTTAACTCTATAAATGTGAAAACAAAACAAATCTCTACAACAGAAGATGTCAAGTACTTTTTCTGCTAACATGTTAAATACCTTGAATAAGTTAGGAAACTGCCTTGGGTTTATTAAAGTGCTACTGGTTGGAGTTGCATTTGGTATATCCAGGTCTAAAACCCAATATTTTACCTCTGGATTACTGTGCTCAGGTTTGGCCTCCATATTCCATGAAGCCCAGGTAAGACCTGTATCAGAGCTCTGGAGTTATGAGGAAAGATGGAAATTGAATGATCTCAGTTTAGTTAAACATAGATTGTGATGTGAAAGATGGGTTTAAATTACCAAAGGTTAGGGAATTAGTAGGGTGGATGGGAGTTATTTGAAAATCCATTATTTAACAGAACACATGATGACTTGGAGGTCAGCTGGTTGAGAGTAATTTTCACATGTTTTGGACAGTGTTTATTTATATCGAAACTTGTAGAAATATGGAACCATTTACTTAGTAGTTTAGGTGAAAGCAGCCACTTGGTTCTCTCAGAAACAAGAAAGGCCTGGCAATGTTGGGCTTGATGACCCATTCTTGGTATCACTTTCATTTTACCTTTCAAGGTAAATGAAGTTCAAAAACACAGTGCAGTGTAATTTCTAGAAGAAAATACTGAATTTTTTAAATATTTCTAATCTTGAATAGCCACAAAAAATAAAATGTGCTTAACTTGGAAGCTATTAATGAAGAAAGTGGCCATGTAACCATAAGTTAAAATCCTCATGTTGCTTTACTTTGACATTAATATTCCATTGCATAGTGACCATTGTGGTATCGCAGTGGCCACTAGTGCCTGACATAACCAAAGGTGAAATGACTTGTCAGCATATTTGCATGGGCATGCTTTATGGGGTATGCTTTGTGTATTTCTCTTAAATAGGAAAAACAGTGCTCTCAAGTGAGCTATTGTGCATTTTTATAAAGCTATCAGCATACACTATAGATAGCCCTTGCTCCATTTCCACATACTATTCTAAATAATACAATTTTTTCTTGTAGAAAAAAACAATGTTTTTATTTATGTCCCAAAAGTATTTACTAATAAGGTGTTCATTTACATATTCCAAAAAAAGCCAAAATGGATAAGAGCCTTACTTGGTGGTGCACAGTTAGTAAGTGGTGGAAATCTACTGTTTATTTCTTTAATCACTAACTTACACTCACCTAAAGGATTATTAGGAACACCTGTTCAATTTCTCATTAATGCAATTATCTAATCAACCAATCACATGGCAGTTGCTTCAATGCATTTAGGGGTGTGGTCCTGGTCAAGACAATCTCCTGAACTCCAAACTGAATGTCAGAATGGGAAAGAAAGGTGATTTAAGCAATTTTGAGCGTGGCATGGTTGTTGGTGCCAGACGGGCCGGTCTGAGTATTTCACAATCTGCTTAGTTACTGGGATTTTCACGCACAACCATTTCTAGGGTTTACAAAGAATGGTGTGAAAAGGGAAAAACTTCCAGTATCGGCAGTCCTGTGGGCGAAAATGCCTTGTTGATGCTAGAGGTCAGAGGAGAATGGGCCGACTGATTCAAGCTGATAGAAGAGCAGCTTTGACTGAAATAACCACTCGTTACAACTGAGGTATGCAGCAAAGCATTTGTGAAGCCACAACACGCACAACCTTGAGGCGGATGGGCTACAACAGCAGAAGACCCCACCGGGTACCACTCATCTCCACTACAAAAAGGAAAAAGAGGCTACAATTTGCACAAGCTCACCAAAATTGGACAGCTGAAGACTGGAAAAATGTTGCCTGGTCTGATAAGTCTCGATTTCTGTTGAGACATTCAAATGGTAGAGTCAGATTTTGGCGTAAACAGAATGAGAACATGGATCCATCATGCCTTGTTACCACTGTGCAGGTTGGTGGTGGTGGTGTAATGGTGTGGGGGATGTTTTCTTGGCACACTTTAGGCCCCTTAGTGCCAATTGGGCATCGTTTAAATGCCACGGGCTACCTGAGCATTGTTTCTGACCATGTCCATCCCTTCATGACCACCATGTACCCATCCTCTGATGGCTACTTCCAGCAGGATAATGCACCATGTCACAAAGCTTGAATCATTTCAAATTGGTTTCTTGAACATGACAATGAGTTCACTGTACTAAAATGGCCCCCACAGTCACCAGATCTCAACCCAATAGAGCATCTTTGGGATGTGGTGGAACGGGAGCTTCGTGCCCTGGATGTGCATCCGAAAAACTCTATCAACTGCAAGATGCTATCCTATCAATATGGGCCAACATTTCTAAAAAATGCTTTCAGCACCTTGTTGAATCAATGCCACGTAGAATTAAGGCAGTTCTGAAGGCGATTAGTATTAGTATGGTGTTCCTAATATTCCTTTAGGTGAGTGTATATAGCCTGCCAAAGCATTTATGTGTTGCCTTTTCTCACTACTCAAAGCACTTTACGTAGTGAATGGGGAGCCACTTCAACCACCACTAATGCACTGCGCCCACCTGAATGATGTGATGGCAGCTATTATTGCATCAGTATGCTCATTACACATTAGCTGTTAGCTGGTGAAGTGGTGAGTGAGATGGCCAGTTATAGATAGGGGGTGATTAGGGAGGTAAAATGACTAGGCCATGGTGGGTAATTTAGCCTGGACATTGGGATAAACCCTACACTTTACAAAGGATGCCCAGGAATCTTTTATGACCACGGAAAGTCAGGACCTCGGTTTTATGTCTCATCCAAAAGACAGTGCCATTTTTAAAGCACTGTGTCCCTGTCGTTACACTGGAGCATTGGGATCCACACACAGACCCAGGCTAAATGCCATCTGCTGGCCTCACCAACACCTCTTCTAGCAGCAACCCAAGTTTCTCTTAGGTCTCCTATCTAAATACTGGCCAGGCCTGAACATGCTTAGCTTCAGGTGGATGACCTCTTCTGAAATGCATATGGTATGCACCCCCAACTGCTTAGCCAGAAAGTCTGTTTTGTGTTATTGGAGCTAGGAAGGTGGAACTTGTTAAAGGAATATTAAATGAGAAGAAATGTCTTAACACGTGTACCAAGGGCAAGACAGCGACATGTTTGTTATAGAGGCAGCTGGAACTGAGGAGTTTCATAAGATTCATAATTTACTGAAGTATTTATGGTACTTTTCCTGAGCCCTGATGGGGTTTAATATGTTGGTTACGAGCAGTGTTCATATATAGAGCTTTTCAGTTAGCATTCCAGGACTGTTCCATATTTATTGCTATTCTAGTTCACTAAGTCTATTGATTTACTCTGTTGCTTTGTCAAGGATGAAAATAAAATTAAATATTTGATGAACCTGCCTTTACAGTGCAAAATAAATATCACATATTTTCATATAAAAAAAGATTTTTAGAAGCGTGTGTGTACACCACAAGCTCCTCTGTAATCTTTCATATTGGTTTCTTGTATGTAATTTTGCCATTGGCTAATTTCTGCCTGACTTTGGCTTTGAATGAAATTTGTTGAAAAAAAATATAATCTTAGGTGTAGTTAGATCTTGTCATGCCTTTCATGTCTGCATTTTAATGCAGTGCTTTAAATTGACTCAGTTAATAAGTGTATGATTGTTTTTTTCTCCTGTAGGATAGAGCTGAGATGCTTGTTCTCAAAGTCCTGAGCTCCTTCAAAAGTAGTGACATTGAAAAAGCTGTACAGTCTCTGGACAAAAACGGTGTGGACCTTCTAATGAAGTACATCTACAGGGGCTTCGAAAGACCCTCAGAAAACAGCAGCGCAGTGCTCTTGCAATGGCATGAAAAGGTGTGTTTTATCATCAATTGCTGTTTGTCAAAACAACGTTGTACAGAAATATTGCTGTCTCTGGAGGCAGGTATTACACTTAAAGGAGTACTCCATCCAAAAGTTACATATATACAGGCAGTCCCCGGGTTATGTACGAGATAGGGACTTTAGGTTTGTACTTGTATGTAAGTCGGAACAGGTACGTTATTTTAATAAATGATATTGTTGACCGACTGTAACCGACTCTGCCAATGAATGATGGAATTTCACCTCTCTCTGACCTTTTTATTATTTCTACTTTATTTTCAATGGTGATAGTTTTTATCTTCTTTACTGTATTACCAGCACTTGCATCAGATTTGTGTTTCAGAGACATTCTTGAAGGGTGAAGACAAAAGGTTAAGATGAGTTCTTCTGCACAGCACTATACACACTATCAGCAGGAAGGCACCTATCGTCAACACGTCTGATATACTGACAAGAGACAACTTCCTGCCATGTGCGTAACAGTACAAGCAGGCTTGATATTGAGAATGAATGGGGGCAGCGAGGGGCGGTTCACTACCCGCCCACCAGACAGTCACTTCCACTACAGAATGCTGCCTGCAGCGTTCACCCACCGAGAACGAACATCGTGCGGCCGAAGGAGGGTAGTGAATCGCCCACCACCGCCCCCATTCAACAGGTAGCCACCCTACAATGTTACCCCCCTGCCGCCCCGTTCACCCTCAGTGGCCTCTGTTCAGCCACAACCGGGTCACCGCTTGCAGCATTACAAAATGCTCACCGAGAACAAATGGGACAGCCGTGTGTGGTGGGCAGGCAGTGAAATGCCCCCTCCGCTCCATCCAGCCTGCGTCCAGTCAGGAGCAGTAGCTGCGGCGGATGACTGCCCCATCAAGCCTCCGTCCTGCACATGAACGATAGCTGTGGCCCCAGTGACTATGGACCATGGGTTGCCGCCCGAGGGGCACTAAACTGTGCGAGCAGCGAAATCGCCTCCATCCAGCCACCACTTGCAGCATCCCCAGGCCAAAGGTGACGGTGCGGCAGTTACCGAGGCGCGTGCATCACAGCTGCGGTCCCGTTCGTAAGTTGTAGGTCAGATGTCCGTAACCTGGGGATACTTACCCCATTTAGTTTATAGTGATGACTGAAAAACAATGTTAATCTGATGTTTTCAATTGGAAATAGAAATTTATGATATAATAGAACCCGGCTGTGACAAATACTGTACATTGGGGGAAAAAAGAAAAAAAAATTTCACATTATTTGTGTTGCATAATCCACATGTCAGTTATTCAACTATATACTCAAAACTTTCGAAAAAGTGTTGTTAAGTATTGGAGAGGAAACCGGAATCGCCAGTATTCCCATGATACTGTGCTTCTGATGTTAAGACTGGACTGTTGGCCAATAAATTTGTTAGGTCTGAGTGAGTTGAAGGTCATTTGATGTTAACCTTTTGATATTTTTGTATTCTCTGAGATCTCTTCAGGCATGTTTTGGTTTTTACTTCAACCAAACTTAGTTAAATTGCTTATTTAAAATTTGTAGATAATCTGTCATATTATTGATTTTATATTTATTCCTTTATATTCTTCTGAAATTACTTTGAAACTCACCCCAAACACGTGAGCATCAGCAGTATTTCTTCTGAAGGCATGTGGAAGGTCTGTTCATCTTCATCCTTAGCATGATTTATCACCACTCATATGTGTGGTTAACATTCATTTGCATTTACCCCAGAGTAATTCTCCATTAAAATTTGTAGATAATCTATCATATTATTGATTTTATATTTATTCCTTTATATTCTTCTGAAATTACTTTGAAACTCACCCCAAACACGTGAGCATCAGCAGTATTTCTTCTGAAGGCATGTGGAAGGTCTGTTCATCTTCATCCTTAGCATGATTTATCACCACTCACATGTGTGGTTAACATTCATTTGCATTTACCCCAGAGTTATTCTCCATCAATTTTCAGACCCGTTTAATTCCACTTATTCCTTCTGTTGCACACATCAGGTCTGTTACAGCACAGCACGCAGAATTTATTTGTAGACATTAATCTTTTAAACATGGGACTTTTTTGAACGGCCTGCATTGCTCGTTCACTGCCAGTGCTGTTTATTTTGGAATGTCTCTTTTCATGATGATAATTATCAGTCGTAACCACACAACACCCTCAGACATAGAAATGACAAGAAAGTTTTGCATTTTCTTTAAGACAAAACTTGTTTTAATTTGAAACCTAATACATACGTGCTTGATGTAGTATTTTGCAGTTGGTTTTAGTTGAGCTGTTTTTAGTTCCATCTTTTAAATGAGTTGTTTTTCTACTCTTTTTTTTTTTTATCCTATCATTTCAATTGTAGGTTAGTTGTATGAGCTTTTGGCAATTTCTCTTTTAGTTTTTATTTTTTATTTTCAGGGAATTATTTCAGTTTAGTTTTTGTTTTATGTGAAAAAATGGATTTTTTAATAAAGATTAAGAAATGAATGTTGTGCCGGCATAAAAAAAAAGGGATTGTAGAAACTTGCAGATAAATACATAAAGCACTCAGTGAGGGTCCAGATAGTCCTGTTTGGAACGTTTGATAACATATGTCACTTGTTATTTGGGCACAAAGGACATTTTCAGCTTTGGAGTAAACAGTTCACCGTGCCTTACAAAGGCAGGCAATTCACACAAAATGCTGGGTATTTAATAAACAGCAGTAACTGTACACTTTCTCTCTTTTTTTGTGTTTACTCAACTGAGGTGACCAGATACCGCTTTTTTGTTGTTTGTTTGTTATTATAAATACCGTTAATTGTTAACAAATTTTGTCAGCGTCATGGTGTACCTAATTCATCCTACATCTGCTCTTCTGTGGTTGAACACCTTGAACTCAATTTCAAATCAGGGTTGTTTAAATATTTTGCTATTGAGATTTTCTTTACAAACCAATGATTGATTGATAGATACTTTTTTAATCCCAAGGAGAAATTCACATACTCCAGCAGCAGCATACTGATAAAAACAATATTAAATTAAAGAGTGATAAAAATGCAGGTATAACAGACAATAACTTTGTATAACGTTTACCCCCCCCGGTGGAATTGAAGAGTCGCATAGTGTGGGGGAGGAACGATCTCCTCAGCCTGTCAGTGGAGCAGGACAGTGACAGCAGTCTGTCGCTGAAGCTGCTCCTCTGTCTGGAGATGATACTGTTTAGTGGATGCAGTGGATTCTCCATGATTGACAGGAGCCTGCTCAGCGCCCGTCACTCCGCCACAGATGTCAAACTGTCCAGCTCCATGCCTGCAATAGAGCCTGCCTTCATCACCCGTTTGTCCAGGCGTGAGGTGTCCCTCTTCTTTATGCTACCTCCCCAGCACACCACTTAATAGAAGAGGGCACTCCCCACAACCGTCTGATAGAACATCTGCAGCTTCTTATTGCGAGCCTTCTAAGGAAGTATAGTCAGCTCTGTCCTTTCTTGTACAGAGCATGAGTATTGGTAGTCCAGTCCAATTTATCATCCAGCTGTACTCCTAGATATTTATAGGTCTATACCCTCTGCACACAGTCACCTCTGATGATCATGGGGTCCATGAGGGGCCTGGGCCTCCTAAAATCCACCACGAGCTCCTTGGTTTTAGTGGTGTTCAGTTGTAAGTGGTTTGAGTCGCACCATTTAACAAAGTCTTTGATTAGGTTCCTATACTCCTCCTCCTGCCCACTCCTGATGCAGCCCACTATAGAAGTGGCGTCAGCGAACATTTGCATGTGGCAGCACTCCGAATTGTATTGGAAGTCTGATGTATATACAATGCACGTAACATTTGGGATTGGTGGGCATAAGACAAAATGACTGGGTCATTTTAATGTCCATTTTCAAAGAATTTACCTACGGGCTTTCCGTGCAAAGTTTTAATAACTGATTACCAGGAAGAAGATGGACGTTTTAGCAGGGATGCTTCTTTGAGTGCAAGATATTTTTCAGTACCACACCTCGGAGGGAACATCGGTCGCTAGCAGTTGGTATATTTACATAGATACAGCAGATTTTTGTGTCCAACCATTTTAATTTCGTTTCAGTTAGTTTTAATTATTCAATTGTAATTTGAGTTTTCATTTTTTTAGCTTTTAGTTTTATTTTAAATAAAATGTATTAATTGGATTCAGTAGTGCATGGTTAAAAATCCAAGTTGGTGCCATACTAAAATAATGAAACCTCATGCATTTTAAAAAGTGATTGGCTTTCTAGAAGCAGAGTTTTTGCTGTTTTAGCTGCTAAAAAGGAGGGATGGAGAAGAGCAAAGCTGATACAAGCAAATGCCTTAGTGAGGCCTTTCTTAATCCTTATATGCACTGGAGTTTCAACAAACACTTTTACATACTTGGGGTCTTTAGAGACATGGTGTACATATATTAAGGTGCAAATAACCATGACTGCACAAACTTTTATTGAATACCTCTTTCCTAAAGACTATACATCATTTTAAACAAATTGTTAATATTTTAATATCTCTTACAAAACCTAAATACAGTGATCCCTCGCTATATTGCGCTTCGACTTTCGTGGCTTCACTCTATCACGGATTTTAAATGTAAGCATATCTAAATATATATCACAGATTTTTCGCTGGTTCACAGATTTCTGCGGACAATGGGTCTTTTAATTTATGCTACACGCTTCCTCAATTTGTTTGCCCAGTTGATTTCATACAAGGGACGCTATTGGCGGATGGCTTAGAAGCTACCCAATCAGAGCATGTATTACGTATTAAATAAAACTCCTCAATGATATAAGATATGCCTCCCGCTCGGTGCTTGTTTGCTTTTCTCGGTCTCTCTCACTCTCTCTGCCTGATGGAGGGGGTGTGAGCAGAAGAGCTGTTTGCCTAGAGGATATGGATGCTCCTCTAAAAAATGCCGCTATATCGCGGTGCTTCGGCAAACTTAAAAGCCCAAAAGCACGTATTGATTATTTCATTGTTTGCATTTCTGTCGCTCTCTCTGACATTCTCTGCTCCTGACACGCATTCTTTGAAGAAGATATATTTGCATTCTTTTAATTGTGAGAAAGAACTGTCATCTCTGTCTTGTCATGGAGCACAGTTTAAACTTTTGACTAAAGGGTGTTATTTTATGTCTAGAGGGCTAATAATGTTAATAGTGAGGGAGAGTTTATAAGGGCTTAAAATATATAAAAATAACCATACAAACATATGGTTTCTACTTTGCGGATTTTCACCAGTGGAGGAAATAATTATTTGACCCCTCACTGATTTTGTAAGTTTGTCCAATGACAAAGAAATGAAAAGTCTCAGAACAGTATCATTTCAATGGTAGGTTTATTTCAACAGTGGCAGATTGCACATCAAAAGGAAAATCGAAAAAATAACTTTAAATAAAAGATAGAAATTGATTTGCATTTCATTGAGGGAAATAAGTTTTTGAACCCCTACCAACCATTAAGAGTTCTGGCTCCCACAGAGTGGTTAGACACTTCTACTCAATTAGTCACCCTCATTAAGGACACCTGTCTTAACTAGTCACCTGTATAAAAGACACCTGTCCACAGAATCAATCAATCAAGCAGACTCCACACTCTACAACATGGGAAAGACCAAAGAGCTGTCCAAGGATGTCAGAGACAAAATTGTAGACCTGCACAAGGCTGGAATGGGCTACAAAACCATTAGCAAGAAGCTGGGAGAGAAGGTGACAACTGTTGGTGCGATTGTTCGAAAATGGAAGGAGCACAAAATGACCATCAATCGACCTCGCTCTGGGGCTCCACGCAAGATCTCACCTCGTGGGGTGTCAATGGTTCTGAGAAAGGTGAAAAGAATCCTAGAACTACACGGGAGGAGTTAGTTAATGACCTCAAATTAGCAGGGACCACAGTCACCAAGAAAACCATTGGAAACACATTACACCGCAATGGATTAAAATCCTGCAGGGCTCGCAAGGTCCCCCTGCTCAAGAAGGCACATGTGCAGGCCCGTCTGAAGTTTGCCAATGAACACCTGAATGATTCAGAGAGTGACTGGGAGAAGGTGCTGTGGTCTGATGAGACCAAAATAGAGCTCTTTGGCATTAACTCAACTCGCTGTGTTTGGAGGAAGAAAAATGCTGCCTATGACCCCAAAACACCGTCCCCACCGTCAAGCATGGGGGTGGAAACATTTTGCTTTGGGGGTGTTTTTCTGCTAAGGGCACAGGACAACTTAATCGCATTAACGGGAAAATGGACGGAGCCATGTATCGTGAAATCCTGAGCGACAATCTCCTTCCCTCTGCCAGGAAACTGAAAATGGGTCGTGGATGGGTGTTCCAGCACGACAATGACCCAAAACATACAGCAAAGGCAACAAAGGAGTGGCTCAAGAAGAAGCACATTAAGGTCATGGAGTGGCCTAGTCAGTCTCCGGACCTTAAACCAATAGAAAACCTATGGAGGGAGCTCAAGCTCAGAGTAGCACAGAGACAGCCTCGAAACCTTAGGGATTTAGAGATGATCTGCAAAGAGGAGTGGACCAACATTCCTCCTAAAATGTGCGCAAACTTGGTCATCAATTACAAGAAACTTTTGACCTCTGTGCTTGCAAACAAGGGTTTTCCACTAAGTATTAAGTCTTTTTGTTAGAGGGTTCAAAAACTTATTTCCCTCAATGAAATGCAAATCAATTTCTATCTTTTATTTAAAGTTATTTTTTCGATTTTCCTTTTGATGTGCAATCTGCCACTGTTGAAATAAACCTACCATTGAAATGATACTGTTCTGAGACTTTTCATTTCTTTGTCATTGGACAAACTTACAAAATCAGTGAGGGGTCAAATAATTATTTCCTCCACTGTATCACGGGGGTTTCAGGAACGCAACCCCCGCGATCGAGGAGGGATTACTGTAAAAAGTTGCCCATTCATATTATGCTACTCAACACAATAATCACAGGTCATAGTTTTGTCATTTGTCATTGCCATACAGTGTTTTGCAGTCCAGTGATAACTAAGTGGATTTTAACTTCTGTAAGAAGCTGTGTCAGGTGTGGTTTCATTCTATGTAGCCTCTGGCTTCAGTTCATCTTCAGCCTACTCTTCCTCCTCCTTGACTGAGCTATGTCCCTCTGCAATTCCTTGACTGCAATGCTCTGAATTGGGTAGCATCAGAAGTATCATTGTGCACTGCCTCACTCTGTTGCCTCTCAGTCTCTCTGACTTGTCATCTGCCATCAACAACAGGACTCTTTCAAGGTCTTCCTGTGCTGATCATTACTGTGGCATTTCCTTTTTTATGTCTTAACCCTCTAAACTCATAAATCCCTCCATAATAAGTAGCAAGACAGAAATGCAGCTATCATAAACGTATACACAGTATATACAAAGAAATTCTGAAAAATGCATGTTGGTAGAACCTAAAATTATGCCGTCCTTTTTCTTTGCCCTTCCCAATGCTCTGTTGAGACATTGGAATGTTGTGTGTCCTTGCCATGTGATGCAGTATCCACACCATGACACCTTTGTGACCATCACTAACACAGCATATTTAGAAGATGGGTTCATTCCGACGCCTGACGTCACCTGCAGTGGTTAAGCATGCGGATGAGCATCAGCCAGAAATCTTAAACACAGGGAGAGGGATATACTGATGGGAGTGTTGAGTCATGGGCCTGTCCAATGATGTAATTGTAGTGAGGTGAGTACTTCAGTTGATAACCTGGGTTGGTGGTCTCCATTTATAAAGGAGGTTCTGTTCCACTCACCATTGAATCACACTCCTTGGCCTCCCTAGGGATTTCCAGCTGTGGGGAAACCTCTTCTCCAGAAGGAGCAATTAGGATTGAGTCTGAGGTGTGCAAGAGTGGAGGAGGAGAATAAATGTTGTGGGATCTTGTTCATGGGGGCGGGTAAAGGCAAACATGATGGAATACCATGAGAATTGGACTCCGTGACGCGGAGGTCTTTGAAGTTACAGATCCTCTTCCTCATCTGTGGTCATAAGCAGTGGGTCACAGGTATAAGTAGTTAAAAGTTAAGGTTCATCAGAGGACTTAATGGGTTTGCTCTTCATGATTGGGAGAGACTCTTTTGAGCATAATTTCTGAAATCAAGAAGTGGGCAGCTTGTGGCCTATTGGTGCTCGGTAGTTCAGAAGGGGGGCTGTTCTGGTCTGACCTTATCACGTTTACCCTCAACAGGAGAGAAGTGCTAGAAAGTTCTAAACTTTTTTTCCCTTTTCTTTCTTTAGGCTTTATCTGCTGGTGGAGTGGGATCAATTGTCCGAGTTCTGACTGCCAGGAAAACGGTTTAATGTTATGGGATGCACCTTAGCATCACTTTTAGTTCCAGTTTTGCTGCACCATCTTTTATTTTTCTTTTTTCTTTTTTTTTTTTATATTTCCTTAATATGTTTTTTTTTTTTGACTGGGCTGGGAAAAACTGTATCATCATGTAACATAAGAAATGGGTGACCCGTGCCACACTTGACACATATCTTTGATTTTTAGGGGTGGGGGGTTAAAGGAGGCCCAATCAGTATGGGTATCAGCCAAAAAACTATTTCAAATTATAAAACTTTATGACTGTATCTTGAAATATTTTTAAGTTAAAAGTTTGGAAATAGTTATATATATATATAATGTTACTGAATCCATATTTGCCAGTTGTGGATGATTTGGACAGAAGGCTGCCATGTCGTTTGCCTGAGCCCGCTCTAATAATGGCACAGCTGTAAGTCAAGGTGTCGCCATGTGCCCCGATTGCCACTTGGCTCCATACATCGACCCGATCAGACCGCTGGGACCCGTATGACATCTCTTTTGGCCTGCAGCCCCGGTTCCCTTTTTATGATAATGAGGATTGATGTTCTCTTTCCTTTATTTAATTCTATTTAAATCAAATACATTGTGAGCTGCGTTTAATTTGGTAACGGTTACCAGTTCACTCTTCAAAACTGGCTTCAAGTGCAAGTTGTCCATTTGTAAAGGCGTTATACGATTCATTACACAAGTGGCCAGAACCATAAAGTTATACTTCTGAAAGGCCTGGAGAAAATGTTGCTGGGGTTTATGCAAAGTGGACTCCATATCTGGGAGAGCTGGCTTTGCTTTTCCTTGCCATCTGCTCAGTTAATATCTTTTGATATTTTATTTTAAACCAGAGATGTACAGTACATTTTCTATAATCATTTTTGTTTTTGTTTGAGCAAAAAAACTTCTTTTCTGATGCATTAGAATAAGAAATTACGCCGTATCCTTTCAGTGTTAACATTAAATATTTTGCTCACTTTCAAAAAACTTGCCTTGGAAACTGTGCAAATTTGTTTTTATACCAAAAGAAATATATATAGAGAGAGTCCAGTTAGTAAAGTCTGTCTGTTTTTTCTACGTTTTTCTACTAGTTTTTATACTTCAGTTGCCTGCAAGAGTACTTAAAAACAAAATAAAGTGCAATAACATTGAAGTATATTTGATATCTTTTTAACCACAGTAAGTGGAAATTCACAGTTAATTCCTTAATTTTCTGCTTTTTGAACCACATACTTGTCAATTCTGAAAGCGTTTGTTGGAGACCATTGCCTTGTTTCTTGTCTTTCCTGGCGTAAATTAAAATAAACAGTTTAGTAGGGCATTGCTAACAATCACACGGGTACTTAAATACATTCCTTCAAACTCGTGCACTTGAGAAACAGTTGTAACTTTGGGCTAAATCCAGATTATTAGATGTGACTAATTTGTCATCTTCTGTATATTATATACTTTTGTAACATGATGCCAAAAAAGGCAAAGCCAAGATAAGAAGAAAAATAAAATTATAACTCAATTGTGAAGTTCCCATTGCTGTTTTTGTATTGCTGTCTGCTTTCGTAATGTCTGTTGTGACTGCTGCAGATTCCCAACTTGATACTCGAGCTTACAGAGAGGAACCAGATGAGCACGGCAGACTGTGGCTGACGGTGGCTTTGGGCCCAGTGTGTCGATGGGGATGACCAGCATTGCTTACCCACACTTGTATTTACTTATTAATTATTATTATTAAATCAGACACAAAGCATCACCCAGTAGATGAAGGCCAGTATGGGCCATTTGATGACCATTTGAGCATGTTGCATTGCAGCAGATAAAATGTTAGGTTTACAAAACCCTTCACATTTTTCAGAGAGAATATAAGAGTCAAGTGCACGACTTGTAAAAAGAGGCACGGATTACTCTGGACATCAAATGTTTTCAATCTTTTTGTTAATTACGATAGACTGTGTCAAGCTGAACACAAATCTAATTTCTGATTGACCAAAATACCCAGGAATTTGGAGAAACCTGGAATTCACTTTCATTAAATTTAGGGGGTTTAACTGCTTAATGATACTGACACATTACATTAGTTCAACTGAGCTAAAATGGATTCCTGCTGATTTCAGTGTCGAACAAAAGTTGGTCAGCATTCAAGGATTCCACTTGCCACGATACGGACTTATTTTTTTTTTTCCATTGTTGCAGTGTCCTGGTGAAACATGTCACCATGTTCGTCACGGATTGCACCAGATTTAATGGGGAAGAAGTCCAAGCGCGAATTGAGAAAATGAATCTTTAGCAGCACGTTGCATTCCTTAATCTTGGTATCAATTCTTTGTGTTTTTGTGTCAAATAACGAAATCCTTCACCTTACTAGTTTGTTGCTTTCACAAAATTTTTTTTATCAGCCCTAGTTTTATATTTTTGTTTCCTTTTCATATCTTTGTGGCACATAAACCATTTGTCAACCCAACAGTTTTCTGTCCTGTAAGCGGCCGGTCCTTTTACTGTAATGAGACCTTCCCATTCACAGTACTTGGTATATCTGAGCTGCACTTGCATGGCGCGCAGTAGCAGGGCCAATACTTCTTAGGTCACCACATGTTCCAGTTGTTGTTGTTGTACTCTATCTATCTATCTATCTATCTATCTATCTATCTAGTGGGATGCAAAAGTTTGGGCAACCTTGTTGTTACGATAAAAAATGTCAGTTAAATATATCATATAGGTACGGAAGCGTATTAGGGCCACGGTGAAAAAAAAAATACGGACACAGCGAAAAAAAAAAAGACTAAATGTCGAGATTAAAGTCGACATGCTGACTTTATTCTCGACATTTCCACTTTATTCTCGCCATTTATGTCGAGATTAAAGTCGACATTTACACTTTACTCTATTGTTTATTTTGTCAGTAGAATGTCGCAAACTAAACATCTTAAAATGAATGTTCAATTTACTAGATTTTCTCAAACCCCTTCATTAATTAATGTAGCACATTAAATGCTTTATATTAAGTGTTCCCCGACCCAGTTTTTAATCTCTATGCGCTTCTTCAACTGACTTCCTCTTGCAATGAGAGGCGCAGACAGCGATCGCCGCACATTGACTTCATGATGTTCCTGCTCTAAGAACATTCAGAATACTAAGAGAAATACTTGATATCTTCTTCACGATGAAATGCAATAAAGCATGTATTAAACATGGGTGGCGGGGGGCACGGTGGCGTGGCTATAGAGCTGCTCCCTTGCATTAAGGGGTCCCCAGTTGTATGTTCAGTGTAGTGAACTTTATGGCAAGTGTGACGAGGCTCCAAAAAACTGGATATATAAATGGGTATCGCACAGGTTTAACTGGAATATCGTGTAAATGTTGGGTTCGTGATGTGGCGGTCGGAGACACGAACGCAGAATTCAATGGATGTTGTTCTGAGCGGGCTTTCTTTATTACATGCGCGCTGTCTCTATCTGACGTACTAAACTTCCAGTTCCAATCCTTGTTTTTTCTTTCTGCACATAACCAATCACCACACGATAAACGTCTTTGTGAAATTAAAACAAGTTATAAACCTAGACCCCAGAGTTTTCAAAACTTAAAATGTACAGAACTTAAAATGTATTAAAGCATATGGGGGCACGGTGGCGTGGTGGTTGCACTGCTGCTTCGCAGCAGCAAGGGGGTCCCGGGTGTTCCCTGCCTTGAGTTTGCATGTTTTTCTGGTGGGTCTACTCGGCGTGTTTCAGTTTCCTTTCAAAGACATGTAGGATGTGGGGTTTTGTTATGTATTATTGACCCTGCTACTTTATATGTTGCACGTATTCATCCTGCGATGTGTTGGCGTCTCATTCAGGATTTACTCCTGCCTCGCACAGGATGCTTGCTGGGATGGGCGCAGCCCTGAATGGATGGCATAATTAAACATGTATAATGAAGATTTTTTTTTTTTAATTTCTGAAAACTCCATCCCAGCAAGCACCGTGCCCCCAAATGCTTTAACAATTTAAAGTTCTGAAAACTCCGAGGTCTATCTTATGGTGATTGGTTATGTGCAGAAAGAAAAAGCAAGGATAGAAACTGGAGGTTTAGTACGTCAGATAGAGACAGCACGCATCCAATAAAGAAAGCCCGCTCTGAAGAACATCCATTTACTCCTGTGTTAGTGTCTCCGACCCAGCAAGCCCAATATTTACACAATATTTAAGTTAAACCTGTGCGATACCCATTCATATATCCAGTTTTTGGGACTTTGTACTACACTGAACATACAACTGGGGACCCCTTAATGCAAGGGAGCAGCTCTATAGCCACGCCACCGTGCCCCCCGCCACCCATGTTTAATACATGCTTTATTGCATTTCATCGTGAAGAAGATATCAAGTATTTCTCTTAGTATTCTGAATGTTCTTAGAGCAGGAACATCATGAAGTTAATGTGCGGCGATCGCTGTCTGCGCCTCTCATTGCAAGAGGAAGTCAGTTGAAGAAGCGCATAAAGATTAAAAACTGGGTCGGGGAACACTTAATATAAAGTATTTAATGTGCTACATTAATTAATGAAGGGGTTTGAGAAAATCTAGTAAATTGAACATTCATTTTAAGATGTTTAGTTTGCGACATTCTACTGACAAAATAAACAATAGAGTAAAGTGTAAATGTCGACTTTAATCTCGACATAAATGGCGAGAATAAAGTGGAAATGGCGAGAATAAAGTCAGCACGTCGACTTTAATCTCGACATAAATGGCGAGAATAAAGTGGAAATGTCGAGAATAAAGTCAGCATGTCGACTTTAATCTCGACATTTAGTCTTTTTTTTTTCGCTGTGTCCGTATTTTTTTTTTCACCGTGGCCCTAATACGCTTCCGTATATAGGAGACACACACAGTGATATTTGAGAAGTGAAATGAAGTTTATTGCATTTACAGAAAGTGTGCAATAATTGTTCAAACAAAATCAGGCAGGTGCATAAATTTGGGCACCGTTGTCATTTTATTGATTCCAAAACTTTTAGAACTAATTATTGGAACTCAAATTGGCTTGGTAAGCTCAGTGACCCCTGACCTACATACACAGGTGAATCCTATAATGAGAAAGAGTATTTAAGGGGTCAATTGTAAGTTTCCCTCCTCCTTTAATTTTCTCTGAAGAGTAGCAACATGGGGGTCACAAAACAACTCTCAAATGACCTGAAGACAAAGATTGTTCACCATCATGGTTTAGGGGAAGGATACAGAAAGCTGTCCCAGAGATTTAAGCTGTCTGTTTCCACAGTTAGGAACATATTGAGGAAATGGAAGACCACAGGCTCAGTTCAACTTAAGGCTCGAAGTGGCAGACCAAGAAAGATTTCGGATAGACAGAAGTGACGAATGGTGAGAACAGTCAGAGTCAACCCACAGACCAGCACCAAAGACCTACAACATCATCTTGCAGCAGATGGAGTCACTGTGCATCGTTCAACCATTCAGCGCACTTTACACAAGGAGATGCTGTATGCGAGAGTGATGCAGAGGAAGCCTTTTCTCCGCCTACAGCACAAACAGAGCCGCATGAGGTATGCTCAAGCACATTTGGACAAGCCAGCTTCTTTTTGGAATAAGGTGCTGTGGACTGATGAAACTAAAATTGAGTTATTTGGGCATAACAAGGGCGTTATGCATGGAGGAAAAAGAACACAGCATTCCAAGAAAAACACCTGCTACTTACAGTAAAATATGGTGGTGGTTCCATCATGCTGTGGGGCTGTGTGGCCAGTGCAGGGACTGGGAATCTTGTCAAAGTTGAGGGACGCATGGATTCCACTCAGTATCAGCAGATTCTGGAGACCAATGTCCAGGAATCAGTGACAAAGCTGAAGCTGTGCCGGGCTGGATCTTTCAACAAGACAACGACCAAACACTGCTCAAAATCCACTAAGGCATTCATGCAGAGGAACAAGTACAACGTTCTGGAATGGCCATCTCAGTCCCCAGACCTAAATATAATTGAAAATCTGTGGTGTGAGTTAAAGAGAGCTGTCCATGCTCGGAAGCCATCAAACCTGAATGAACTAGAGATGTTTTGTAAAGAGGAATGGTCCAAAATACCTTCAACCACAATCCAGACTCTCATTGGAACCTACAGGAAGCGTTTAGAGGCTGTAATTTCTGCAAAAGGCGGATCTACTAAATATTGATTTCATTTCTTTTTTGTGGTGCCCAAATTTATGCACCTGCGTGATTTTGTTTGAACAATTATTGCACACTTTCTGTAAATCCAATAAACTTCATTTCACTTCTCAAATATCACTGTGTGTGTCTCCTATATGATATATTTAACTGACATTTTGTATCGTAACAACCAACGATTTATACAGGAAAATAATGACTATTAACAAGGTTGCCCAAACTTTTGCATCCCACTGTATATATATATAACTGTATATACACATAGTGGGTATAGAAAAGAATCACCCCCTTTGAAATATTCCCATTTTTTTTGCTTTACAGCCTTAAATGAAAACACACACAAAAAATATTTCTTCCCAGCTTTACTTACTCAGTGCAACATATAACATCCAAGTGAAAGATAACACAGCTACAGTTCAGAAAAATGCTAAAAAAATCAAAAAGACTGAGATTAATAAAGGATCACGCAACCCCCCCAACATTTTGTTGAACCACCTTTTGCTTTAATGACTGCCTTGAGTCTGTTGGGATTCTCCTCTATCAGCTCTGCACATCTAGATTGAGTAATATTTGCCCCCCTTCCCCAACTTTACAGAACTGTTCAAGTTGGGTCAAATCGGATGGTGAGCGTTGGTGGTCTGCTATCTTCAAATCTTTCCACAGATTTTAAATGGGATTTAGGTCTGGGCTCTGACTGGGCCACACAAGGACATTCACTTTTTTCTCCTTCAGCCACTGTGTGGTCAGTTTTGTTGTGTGCTTCGGGTCGTTGTTGTGTTGAAAGGTGAACATTCTGCCCATCTTCAACTTTTTAGCAGAGGGTAGCAGGTTTTCCTCAAGAATTTGACAGTGTTTTCCCCCATCCATTTTTCCTTCTACCCTAACAAGAACCCCAGGCCCTGCAGCAGAGAAACCCCCGACAACTGGATGCTGCCACCGCCATGCTTTACTGTAGGTATGGTGTGTTGTGAATGGTGAGCTGCATTGGATTTCCGCCAGGTGTACCGTTTGGTATTGAGGCCAAATAATTCAATATTGGTCTCTTCTGACCATAACATCTTTTTCCACTTGGCATCAGAATCTTCAAGGTGCATTCTGGCAAACATCAAAACAAGCCTTAATGAGGCCTTTCTTGAGAAGTGGCTTTTTCCTTGCGACCCTCCCGAACAAGCCATAGTTGTGGAGTGCTTGTGAAATTGTTGTCATATGCGCACAATGACTCCACTCTTTTCCATACAATCCTGTAACTCCTTCGAAGTGGTCATTGGCCTTTTGGTAGCCTCTCTTAACAGTTTCCTCCTTGCTCTTCCATCCAGTTTGGAGGGATGGCCGAATTCATAGAGAATCCTAGTAGTACCAAACACTTTCCTCCTCTTAATTATGGACTTTACTGTGCTCATTGGGATTGATAAAGCCTTTGAGATTGTTTTGTCTCCATCTCCTGCCTTATGTCTGTCCACAACTCGATCCCTGAGATCTTTTGAAAGTGGCTTGCCACCCATAGTCAGTTGTTTGCTGTCAGCTGTACTACCAAGCAAGGGGATGAATGTTCCAGGAACAGCTTCACTAATCACACTCATTACAACTTATCACAGGTGGAAGGAAGCCAGTAACCATAGTCTGAAATGGAAATGTCGGTCACTTACACCTGGAAAATATTGTTTAGGAGGGGGGTGATCCTGTATTAATCTCAGGATTTCTTGTTTTTTTATTTTTTTTATTTCTTCTGAACTGTAGCTGTGGTAACTTTAACTTGGATGTTAGAGATTGTATTGAGTAAGTAAAGCTGGAAAAAATATTGGTTTGTGTGTGTTCTTCTAAGGCTGTAAAGCAAAAAAAAAGGAATATTTCAAAGGGGGTGATTCTTTTATTTATAAACTGCTCACAAAAATTAAAGGAACACTTTGAAAACACATCAGGTCTCAATGGGAAAAAGAAATCCTCCTGGATATTTATACTGATATAGACTGGGTAATGTGTTAGGAACGAAAGGATGCCACATCGTTTGATGGAAATGAAAATGATCAACCTACAGAGCCCTGAATTCAAAGACGCCCCAAAAATCAGAGTGAAAAAATTATGTGGCAGGCTAGTCCATTTTGCCAAAATTTAATTGCAGCAACTCAAAATTGTACGCAGCACTTTGTATGGCCCCTGTGTTCTTGTATACATGCCTGACAACATCGGTGCATGCTTCTAATGAGATGACAGATGGTGTTGTGGGGGATCTCCTCCCAGATCTGGACCAGGGCATCACTGAGCTCCTGGACAGTCTGAGGTGCAACCTGGTGGCATTGGATGGACCAAAACATAATGTCCCAGAGGTGTTCTATTGGATTTAGGTCAGGAAAGTGTGGTGGCCAGTCAATGGTATCAATTCCTTCATCCTCCAGGAACTGCCTGCATACTCTCACCACATGAGGCCAGGAATTGTCGTGCACCAGGAGCCACTGTACCAGCATAGGGTCTGACAATGGGTCCAAGGATTTCATCCTGATACCTAATGGCAGCCAAGGTGCCTTTGTCAAGCCTGTAGCGGTCTGTGTGACCCTCCATGGATATGCCTCCCCAGACAATCATTAACCCACCACCAAACTGCTCATGCTGAATGATGTTACAGGCAGCATAATGTTCTCCATGGCTTCTCCAGACCCTTTCACTTCTGTCACGTGCTCAGGGTGAACCTGCTCTCATCTGTAAGAAGCACAGGGCACCAGTGGTGCATCTGCCAATTCTGGTATTCTATGGCGAATGCCAATCGAGCTGCATGCTGCTGGGCAGTGAGCTCAGGGCCCATTAGAGGACATGGGGCCCTTGGGTCACCCTCATGAAGTCTTTCTGGTTGTTTGGTCAGAGACATTCACACCAGTGGCCTGCTGGAGGTCATTTTGTAGGGCTCTGGCAGTGCTCATCCTGTTCCTCCTTGCCCAAAGGAGCAGATACTGGTCCTGCTGATGGGTTATGGACCTTCTATGGCCCTCTCCAGCTCTCCTAGAGTAACTGCTTGTCTCCTAGAATCTCCTCCATGCCCTTGAGACTGTGCAGGGAGACACAGCAAACCTTCTGGCAATGACACGTATTGATGTGCCATCCTGGAGAAGTTGGACTACCTGTGCAACCTCTGTAGGGTCCAGGTATCGCCTCATGCTACCAGTAGTGACACTGACTGTAGCCAAATGCAAAACTAGTGAAGAAACAGTCAGAAAAGATGAGGAGGGAAAAATGTCAGTGGCCTCCACCTGTTAAACCATTCCTGTTTTGGGGTCATCTCATTGTTGCCCCTCTAGTGCATCTGTTGTTAATTTCATTAACACCACAGCAGCTGAAACTGATTAACAACCCCCTCTGCTACTTAACTGACCAGATTAATATCCCATAAGTTTCATTGACTTTATGCTATACTCTGATTAAAAAGTGTTCCTTTAATTCTTTTGAGCAGTATATATATATATATATATATATACATAAAAAGAGAGAGAGGAAATCACAAAAAAGACAAGTGAAGTAAAATGGTACATGACCTTTGAGATCAGCAGGCCAAAATCTACAAGATACACCCAAAAGGAAACACCATTTAGGCAGGCCAGCCCCCTCCAGCCATTAAGAGGTGATCAGTGAGAGGACAGTGTCAGGTTAGGTCTTGCTCAGGTTTTCCACAGACTTTAGTGTTTCTCATTTTAGCCCCATGGCATGTTGATCTGTTCTGTCCACTGTGAATCTGCTCTTTCTAAACAAACTTACAATTTGTAGTCCTGGTGGGCCACAGTGGCCGGAGGTTTTTGTTCCGTCCCAGTTTCTTAATGAGAAGTAAATTACATCTGATGAGAGCAACTTATTACCCTAAACAACATTTTTGTGCTTCATTTTAGTTGTGTCACTTGTTTAGAATTCTCACTTTTAGTTGCTTATTTTAGTGTTAAACCGCTGTATTCGTTGTTTTAACTGCTGCTTATTAGCAATAAGATGCATACGACAAAGGGGCCCTCGAACTTCTCTCCATTTACACCTGTACATTCATTGTGAACTACAGTATCTGGTTTAATAAAATGTTTGGAAAAAAACAGAACAGACAAAAAGTGAAGGACAGAGAAATACTCATTCATTTTAGGCTATTTCAGATCATACAATGTAAGAATAACCTGACATGGCAGAATGAAAACAAGCCATGGAATTAAATGTGGTCCGTTATTGGTGGGATTGTATTCTAATTAAGCAGGACCAACGGTGCTCACCACTGCACTAGAGTGTTGGTGCCAGTAGGTATCTGGCAGACGTTATTGTCTTTGCTGCTCATTATACAATACTTGCTTTATTTTTATTTTGTATATATCCCCCAACCCAGAGTCAAAGACAAGGAATTTTATTTGTATTTGTTACACCATTTTATTAAAAATATTGATACAGCATAAAAATCATGACTGACAAAACATATGTACAAATTTTAAAAATAGAATACATCTTGATATTTGACCTCAGTGGTGTTTTAGAAAAGAATCCAGAATAAAACAAGGATACTGGAATGAATTATGTACTAGTGATGCATGCATCTTATTCTGGGCCTGGCTTCTTCCCAGCAGGACACTTTAAATACACTACATTATAGAAATGGTAGCTATCTCAAGATGGCAATTTTCAAAGTATAAAAAGTAAAATGTTAAAATGTGCAAAATATGCAACAACTGCCTGAGAACCAAACTGAGACTCCGACAATGGGAGAGCTGTCATTATGGGTCTTGCCACCAGGGGTCATGATGTGTATTTTTAATTTTCCTCTATTCTAAATTAATTGAATGTCTGGGACGGCGCACTTTCAAAGTCTTCAGAAGCAATAATGAACTGTACGGATAGATGGCGTTCTTCATGAATACAAATAGTTTCTCTGTCTGATATGTAAACAAACACAATTACAAACTATACCTCTGCTTCTCCAGTGAAATCGTATTTTGTTCAAAAAAAGTATATAGTAATGCATTGACGTCCTTTATAATGCATCCTTCCATAGCTTTCAATTGTCTATTTTTTGGATAATCACCCCCTTCTTCCAAGAGGCAATTGTTTGTAGAGATATGGCAGTTTCTCCTTGCCAGAATTCAGAATCACTGAAGTGCCCTAGTAAGGATATGCAGACACGGCAATGTACACAATGAACGTGGTCTGATACTCGATGCTTCCATCTGCACTGTAGGACAAGGCGCGCACTTTCATCCTGTACGTGTGGGGCTCTCTCAGAGGCCTGATGGTGAAGACAACTCCTTTGAGGTTCTCATCCCGTATTGCAAATGGGATTGTAGCATCCTCATCCACTACAAAGAAGGTGGTGCGGGGATGGACGACCCCATCTTGGGTGTAGGCGACTAAGCGGATAAGGTCTTGATTAGCAGCGATCCCAAAGGGAAGCGACACTAACTTGTATTCTAAGGCATATGGGCTCAGGGCACACTCCAAGTCATTTGGGAGGCAGTTTTTGAGGCAGAACCTACAAAAAAGACATTAATAGATCAAATACAAATCAAATCAAATCAAAAGTGGTGAAAAATGCCTTTGCTCTTTGTCTTGTGAAATGTCCATAACACAGAGGCTCTACTTTTAGGCAGTTGATTGTTAAAATATGGCACTTTACACGTTTAGCTGGAACATGCTTTGAAACCCAAGTCCTGTTCAATGTCTACGAGGGAAGGTTAAGAGGCCACATGCCCTGTGATGGACTGGCACCTCATCCAAGGTAAGCTCAGGTCTCTCTGTTCTGATGGGATATGCTTAAGCGTCCTGTGACCCCTACACATGCATTAAGCAGATTTCAAAATGGAAGCGTGTTTAGCAGTGGTCAAAACTCCATAATGTTTTGTGGTAGTTAAATTCTACAGACTATCAAGGTGTAAGGCAAAAACCAGCCTTGGCACGGTGTCCTGTCCACCAACGTACGCCAGAGTCTCAAATAAACCTACAGTTGTGCTTGAAAGTTTGTGAACCCTTTAGAATTTTCTATATTTCTGCATAAATATGACCTAAAACATCATCAGATTTTCACTCAAGTCCTAAAAGTAGATAAAGAGAAACCAGTTAAACAAATGAGACAAAAATATTATACTTGGCCATTTATTTATTTATTGAGGAAAATGATCGAATATTACATATTTGTGAGTGGCAAAAGTGTGTGAACCTCTAGGATTAGCAGTTAGTTTGAAGGTGAAATTCGAGTCAGGTGTTTTCAATCAATGGGACGACAATCAGGTGTGAGTGGGCACCCTGTGTTATTTAAAGAACAGGGATCTATCAAAGTCTGCTCTTCATAACACGTTTGTGGAGGTGTATCATGGCACGAACAAAGGAGATTTCTGAGGACATCAGAAAAAGAGGTGTTGATGTTCATCAGGCTGGAAAAGGTTACAAAACCATCTCTAAAGAGTTTGGACTCCACCAATCCACAGTCAGACAGATTGTGTACAAATGGAGGAAATTCAAGAATATTGTTGCTCTCCCCAGAAGTGGTCGACCAACAAAGATCACTCCAAGAGCAAGGTGTGTAATAGTCGGCGAGGTCAGAAAGGACCCCAGGGTAACTTCTAAGCAACTGAAGGCCTCTCTCACATTGGCTAATGTTCATGTTCATGAGTCCACCATCAGGAGAACACTGAACAACAATGGCGTGCATGGCAGGGTTGCAAGGAGAAAGCCACTGCTCTCCAAAAAAAACATTGCTGCTCGTCTGCAATTTGCTAAAGATCACGTGGACAAACCAGAAGGCTATTGGAAGAATGTTTTGTGGACGGATGAGACCAAAATAGAACTTTTCGGTTTAAATGAAAAGCGTTATGTTTGGAGAAAGGAAAACACCGCATTCCAGCATAAGAACTGTATACCATGTGTGAAACATGGTGGTGGTGGTATCATGGTTTAGGCCTGTTTTGCTGCATCTGGGCCAGGACGGCTTGTCTTCATTGATTTCACATTACGTTAATTCTAGTCATTGGGTATGTCAGACTTTTGAGGTCTCATCGCTGTGCCATGTCAGTGTGCACAACTGAACATCACTGGGCATGTCAAAATTTACCAGCTGTGTACCAAATCTTCAAGCGCAATCCTGTTCATCTCTTTTTCTGACAGCCAATAATGTGTTGCCTGATGGAGCCAGTGCCGTACCAAGGGATAATGGGTACGGTAAGTTCCGCCACAGTCTCGGCCCTTTGTTTTATATTTTAACTTTTTTTTTTCATTCTGCTGTGGTACCTAAAACATGTGCCATGAGACAGACGAGCTTCTCTTCTGTTTGTGGTGTCCAATGTGGACGAAGACTTCAGACCAGACAGCAGGTGGAATTATAAAGCAGCTTTAGTTTTCAGAGTCACAGTGAGAAAAGTTTCAGAAAAGCAGACAATCAAATATACATGACAGCATCTGGGCTCTTCTGAACCCCGTCTGTTGGGTGGGGTCCAGTTTTATACCCCTAGAATGCGTAATTTAATATCATTATGAAATGTAGCAGACAACACTTTATTATACACAATCCTTGAGCTCCTTCAACGCCCCTTATGCAACTTCATTTCTTGGCCCCTTTTGTTATGGCGTTCAGATGTAAGCTAAGGGAAAACGTGATAAGGCAGACTCATGTGTGGAATGCTTAGACCTTGAGTCCTTTGCACAAATATTTTTCTGTTTGCTAAAACAAAGCATGCTTTTACATGGTTTAGTAAAGCTTACTTCTCATACATGAATTAGTACAAGGGAACGAAGAGAACATTCGTCTTCCACACCAAAACACCTATGTTATGCTCTTATTTCTTGAACCTTCATTACTGTATATGAAGTGTACTTCTGGATGAGCATTCTTTGCTTGGCAGCTCTCATGCACACAACAGCCTACCACTACGACTATAGATACCATCCAACCTGTTGGATTTTATCAAAGTGAGTTGTAGGGTACATCAGACTGGGCAACCAGAGGTCACAGGAGTGCACTGTTGACTGCCTCTGACTCGCTAAGATTATATAAATAAAGGCTTTGTCTAAAAATCGCTGGAAAAGTTATTTAGTATTTAGTATGAGCTGACCTCCAGACAATGAAATTCTCTTCTGCTTAGAGTCTCCCACCTGCCTTCTAGCATACAGTGCCTGTTGGCTTTTTTAATAATGGCTTTCATTTGGCCTCTTCTTCTTGGTCGGTACGGTTTATACCCACCAGGCTACAGCTGCAGGTAAAAAAGGAGGACATCTCCAAAGCAGCTTCAGGGTGACAGAGGGAGTGCACAAAACTGGTACTGCTACAGCTCTAAAAATGGCAGCTTCTTTGTTTGATGCGTTTTTATCCGTGTTACTAACTTTTTATGCTGAAATGCATTGCTGGTATTAGATCACTAGCTGTCCTGTAACTTTGTGGATGGCTTGTTTTGTAGAATTTCCCGTTTTCCACTACAGTTTCCATTTACCATTACTTATGAAGCTGTGGTGGGCTGGCGGCCTGCTTGACGTTTGTTTCCTGCCTAGCACTCTGTGTTGGCTGGGATTGACTTCAGCAGACCCCCGTGACCCTGTAGTTAGGATATAGCGGATTGGATACGTGGACGAAGACTACAGACAAGACAGCAGGTGTGGTTATATAGCAGCTTTATTTTGCAGAGTCACAGTGAGAAGAGTTTCAGAAAAGCAGACAATCAATATACATGACAGCGTCAGGGCTCTTCTGAACCCCGTCTGTTGGGTGGGGCAAAGTTTTTATACCCCTAGAATGCGTGATTTAATATCATTATGAAATGTAGCAGTCGACACTTTTATTATACACAATCCTTGAGCCCCTTCAACGCCCCTTGTGCAACTTGATTTCTTGGCCCCTTTGTTATGGCGTTCAGATGTAAACTAAGGGAAAACGTGATAAGGCAGACTCATGTGTGGAATTCTTAGACCTTGAGTCATTTGGACAAATATTTTTCTGTTTGCTCAACAAAGCATGCTTTTACATGGTTTAGTAAAGCTTACTTCTCATACATGAATTAGTACAAGGGAACAAAGAGAACATTCATCTTCCACAGATAATTGATGGATGGATGGATTACTTATGAAGTTTCTTTTCACCTACTGAATGTGTTTGTCCTTTGTGTTCTTTCAGTGGTTAAATTGACGTCCTCTAAACGTGCATAGATGAAAGATGAACGACTTACCCGGTGGCCGGGTCCCGCTGGTAATTTGGCGGACATGGAGTGTCTATACACTGGTAACTGCCTCTCATGTTGAAACACATACGATTCACGCCACACTGTATGTTTTGTTCAGCACACTCATCAATATCTAGACAAAGGGAAAAAACATCTAAAGTAGACTGGAAGGGTAGCAAAACATGGGAGTACAAAAAACCTTATTAATGGAGCAAAGTCATTACACGAGAAGTGGGCTCACCTTGACATGTTTTGCCATTTAGCATTAGTCGATATCCACTAGGACAAAGGCACTTATAACTTCCCTGGATGTTCATACATTCATGCTGGCAAACATCTTTGGTTTCACATTCATTGATGTCTAAGTAGGAGATAAAAATTGTAGTTTAAGCAATCAGTAAAGACAAAAGTTCAACTCTTTGTACCAACCCCAGCAAAAACTATGAAGTCACTACTCTGAGGATGTTCATTCAGCTATTTTACTTTGTTGCAAAAAAAAAAAAAAATCATAGAAATTATATAAATCTATTTTATTTAACAGCCGAACAATCTGACATTGTAAAACATACCTCAGAAAAATTTAATGGAATTGCTGTAATTAATGGCACATTTTTGTTCAGACCAAGTAGAGGAAAAAATTATGGAATCACTCAATGATGAAGAAAAAATGATGGAATCACCTGGTAATTTGCATTTCTGAAACAAATACCTGGACAAGTCTAAATAGGCCAATCAGTGAGCAGTTTAAAGCGAGTGCTTGCAGACCTTAAGGAGCTGACTGACAAGAATCGTGGCCTCGACAAGAAAGCTGTCAGTTCAAACTATGGAAAGGATTATAAAATTCCTTCAAGAAGGTATTTTCAACATGAAGTGTGGCAAAGGATGTTGGTTATTCCCAGTTAGCGGTGTCTAAAATTGGGAGCACAACAGTACAAACAAACAAAATGGGAAACACCCAGGTAAGACCAAGGAAGACATCAAAGTGTCAGGACAGAAAACTCAAAGCAGTACGCCGGGAAAACAGAAAATGCACAATAAAAGAAATGGAAAACAAATGGGCAGAAACAGGAGCCACTGTTGTGACCAAACTGTAAGAAATTGGCTCAAAGAAACGAGATTTAGATGCAGAGAAGCCAAATTTAAACCATTATTGACATCTAAACAGAAAGAAACAAGGTTATAGCGGGCTAAAGAGAAGCAGTCATGGATTGTGGATGATTGGATTAAAGTAACACCCAGTGATGAATCAGAAATCTGCATTGGCCAAGGAGATGAGGCTGGAACTTTTGTTTGGTGCCTTTCCAATGAAATGTATAAAGATGACTGCCTGAGGAAAACAAGCAAATGTCCACACTCACTGCTGATATGGGGTTGCACGTCAGGTAAAGGACCAGGGGAGATGGCAATCATTACCTCTACAGTAAATGCACAAGTGCATATTGACATTTTGGACACTTTTCTCATTCCGTCATTTGAAAGTAGGTTTGGTGACGATGAAGTCTTTTTTCAGGATTTTAATACCATACATTTTGCCTTAGAGCAAAGAGAGTTCAATCTTTTCTTCAGGAAAGACATATCAGCTCAATGACATAGCCAGCAAACAGTGCGGCTCTCAACCCGATTGATGGTCCATGGCAAGTGCTGTACAAGAAAGCTGGAATTTGACTGATGAAGAATATTATTTTTCATTAGTGATGTCTATGCCTCAGAGAATTCAAGCTGTCATAAAAGCCAGAGGAAGTGCAACAAAGTACTACTTGTAATTTTTTGGGATAATGATTCCATAATTTTTGCCAGGGGTCGTATACACTTGATAACACTGAGAAGACACCCAAAAGTCAATCATACTACAGAATTTCACAGTGCTGTGCTGCATCCATCCATCCCCTTCTGAACCTCCAGTTCAAGTTGGAATTGAATGGGTCTGCCAGTCCATCACAAGCCCACTCATGCACATGGGGCCAAATTACAGGAACCACTTAACCTAACACACACACACGTCTTTGAGATGTGAAAGGAAAAACAAAGTACAAGGAGCAAAATCCATGCAGACATGGGGATATCGTGCAGCCTCCGCACAGACAGTGACCAGAATGGGATTCAATCCCAGTTGCTATGTTTTAGGCAATGGGCAAAAATAAAATGCACACACTGGACTGAGAACTTGGCTCCAGTATTGAGGAGTTACAATACTCCCTGATCCTTGATGCAGACTCAGCCACAATGCATGTGTTGCTCACCTTCTGAGGAAACAGCACAGTTCGTTCAGAAAGGTGCTGAGATGCTCTGTGGACTCAGACAAGGGGTCCATCCTACTGCAGTGTGGCCTGTCACAGCCAACTTTAGATGAACTTTCCCAATGATCAAATTCAGCCAAATCCTTTACTATATGAAATGATGAATTTATAATATCAAAAACTGACACTTATTTGTTGTTTTTGAATGATAATTACCTATGCATTGGCCAGGCCTTGCCTGAAAGCCATCAGGACAGGCATCCCTGCGTGATCTGTAGAAAGGCACTCTAATGTTGTTAAATGGAGAATAGGAATTATATGTCTGTGAAACAACTCTGTGATACTGCCGCTGGTAGTGGTTTCCAGTAGGAGAAAGCTGGACTGGCCTATAGGTGTCTGAAGAGCTGTCATAACTAGGCAACTTCTCCAGTCCGGCACATGACTTCCCATCGCCTAGCAATTGTCGTCCAGCTGGACAGAGGCACTTGAAGCTTCCAGGGGTGTTGAGGCACTGGAAGGCACAAGGTGTGGGCACCCTTTCGCATTCATTAATGTCTGCCCGACAAGGTCAAGTTCCATTGCAAACAAAAGGAAGATGAAGGTTGTTGGGTTTCAGGGGCAGGATGAGAAAGAAAAACAAATAAAACAAAGGACGTTCAGTCAGGAGAATAACAGAAATACTGCGCTTCAGCAAAGCGGCTCAACTTAATGCTTATGACTGTTAGCTCACTGGCTCGGCCCCGAAGCTGCAAGCACGAGTGAAAACAGGATGAGAGACTTGCAAGAATAGCCAGGCAAACCGTAGCAACCAGTTAGTAGGTGACCCATTCCTCCAGTCATCTGGCAACATTAAACAGGAAAGGGAGAAGAAATTGCAGAGAGAGATGTATGTGACGTGTGCCGAACTCTTGGCTGCTGTTATTTGCAACAATTTACCTGCAAGTGCACATAGCACGATCTGACATATTTTGATCCTTCACAATCTCACTTCATGTGGTCACTGTGACCAACCAGACAGTGTATATTTCATAAAGTAATTAATATATAATGATCCATCCATACACTTTAGAACTTGGTTAATCCAAATCAGGGTCACGGACATCCAGAGACTACAAATAGCAACTTAGCTTTTGGAAAAAGAAAATATTTGCTGTACTCCAGTTCCATTTCAAAAGAACACTTGTCCTAAAAATTATTTTTTATTTACTAGTTACTCAGTACTTAGTAATGATGGCCAAGAAAAAAATTTGAACTTTCAAACGGGAGCCTATGGTGACCAATGCTGGTCAACAGCAAACATTATGAAAACCATGCATAGAAAAAGCTCATGTTGTTCATGTTTCATAATCCATACGTCAAGTAATTCAATTGTATGCTCACAACAGCCCGAACACGTGCATTTTTAAAAAATATGTTTAAATAAACCAATTTCAGTAAACAATTTCAGGAACAAAATGTGCTCAGATGTGAACGAGCATTTGAATTGTAGGCCTGTTTCCCTGTCGTTCTGTTTATAGTCCTATCTACAACTGGACTACCTCAGGATGTGAAACTGCACTGGTGATCTAACTTTCTACTTGTTGAAGTATTTTGTTGAATTTGCACAAGTATCAGACATGTTCTCTTCCTGATAATCACTTTTATTTAACTTTGAGTCTTTAGTTGTATACGTCTCAAACTGAAAGTTTAACTGTTGACATCATAAGGAATACAAATGTAAACTAATGAATAAGCTGCTACTGGGCTGGACTTGTGAGCAATGAACGACGGGGGAGACGGGTCTACAATTCAGATACTCCACTGCATTTGGACATGTTCATAAAACCTGTTTTATTTAACAATATTTTAGTAAATATGCATGCGTTTTTGACATTTTGAGCATACAACTGGATGACTTGACATATGGTTTATGCGATATGAGTAACATAAGATTATTTTTCTGAAACAATTTGATATTGTTTACTGTTGTCCAGCATTGATCAACACAGATATATATTCAATAAGAAACTTTGTTATCCCCATTCTTCATTAAAATACAAGATTATAATTTTTTCTCAGCCATCACTCTACATTGGGTAAGTAACATAAAAAATTGAATATTCCTTAACAATCCTTTTCTTTACTATACAGCTTGTGCCAGTACTTAATGGATAAGGTAAATGGAGTAAAAACCACTGGGATGCATATTCATATTTCATACAGGCTTGATGTGGAATTGTGGTATAAAACCAGAAAAAAAACAATGAAGGCTGTTGTCTTCTGAAAGGAACTGTGATGGGATTTGTGGCAGCAACACTGGAGACATAAAAATCTGATTTTTTTGTGCTACTGGACCCACCAAGGGTATTTGTAAGTCCCTTTGAAATGCAAATGGATATGAATTCTGTAAGTCATGCTCAAAACCTCATTGGGGACTCGTCATAAACAACAAGAAAGCATTGTTCACCATTGAGAAAAGCTGAAGAAAAAACTGATTGAAGGTGGTCTCGTGTGTCAGTGACAAACTGAGGGTACCTGCTTGAGGTATGGATTAATGGAGTTGAAACCATTTTGTTTGCCATATTTGATCACACCGAGGTGGGACCTAACCCAGTAGTCACTGGCATATGACAAGAACCAACAACAGGCCACAAGTCATTTCACTGAAGGACACAATCCTATAACAAATCCATACCATATGATGCCAAACACAAGCCAATAATCAGCTTATCAGCAAGCATTTAGATTGTGAGATCAAACTGGAATATTAGATAAATCTGTACACACAAGACTAGCCTGCTGAGAATCAATCTTGCTTCAAAGGCAGCAAGAGAGAAAGGCTACATAATTAATGTGCCACCATGACACCCACAAAATACAATGGTATCATCTATTGTTACTCATACAAAGTTGGTAGTTGTGAGAAAAAATGAAATGGGCATTTTCTTTATATGTGTAAGCACTTCATTTAAGTCATGTTAAACATGCCTGGTATAGAGGAACACTAATGTCGATCACAGGAAAGGGAATCAGTTGTAAAAAGCCTGACATTATACACTGTGGCAGATGGCCGGGGCCCATGCCTGGCTGGGACGCCCCTTCAGTATATGTTCAGGGGGAGCAACCATGGATTATTCAATACCTCCCCCTGGAGGCTAGATGGCAACCCCCCTGGGTTGGAGCAGTGCCTTGGTCTCCTGCATGGCTCCATGGGAACTGGAGTTTGGTGCAGCCCTGTTGGGTCCTGCAGGCGCCGCCAGGGGGTGCTGCAGCTGGGACTCCTGAGCCCTTATGGGCAGTGTATTCGCCACACCCGGAAGTGCAGCTGGAACTTGGCAATCAAGCACCTGGAGCACTTCTGGGTGTCTTATAAAAGGAGCCAGCAGCCACCACTAATTAGCCAGAGTCGGGAGGAGGAGGATGAAGCTGCCTGGGTGGAGTGGAGGAAGAGTATTTTGTTTGCATTTATTTGATGTGCTTGTGCAGGACTGTGCTGTGGCTGAGGGACACGGGGAAGACGTGTCCCCTAGCTGAAGAAAAAGAATTTTTTTTGTTTATTTTTACACATGCCTTAGTTATCAGTCTGTGTCGGGTTGGGCGCCTATATAGCGCCTTTTCACAACACACACAGAAGTAATTTCAGTCAGTGCCTAATGAAGTTAGACTTAGCGGTATTGTTGCTCTAAAAACATTTTTTATTGAAACAAACACATTAAGCATCACACACATAGACGGAAACCAGTAGAGCAGTTAGCGAGTTTTGCTTTAATGAACTTATCAAACTATCAAAGTATTCTGATACACAGATTTAAGGCAATTCCACAAATCAGTGTACAAGCCTATGATGTAATACATTTTCCAAATAAGATGTGCTGTGTATGTTTTAAAATATGAGAGAAAGTGGTACAGTAGGGGATGTTTGCAAAGCCAGCATTCTAGGAAGAATAATAATTTACTTTAAACACAAACACATAGAAATAAAAGTATAGTACAATGAAAAGCACACTGTAGAATCCCATTCAAGGACAAATAGAGACAAAAAGAATTAATACAGATGACCACATATTGGCATGACTTAAGATTAAGAGTGTTAATTACAATAATCATTTCAAATCACTCTAAAATAAGAGATCTTATTGCATGTTTTCATTGATGAAGTTCAAATGCAAACAGCTTGGATTATACTGGAGGGCACAAATGCCCGCACAAATGTAAACTGACTCCAGAAATTTTAAGTGATTTGACTGTGGTAATTTCAAGGCACTGATAGAGATTAATGAAGAAGAATTAAGACAGACTCACTTACCATCTGGCACTTAATCACAGCAGGCTGAGAAGACATCATTTATCTGCAAGGTTCTCAATTACATTTTACAGCGTGTAATATATCACTAAATAGCAGTCTTGTACTCTATAAAATTGGCTCACTATATAGTAGTTAACCCATGACAGATGGCTTAAATATCCCCTTAAATAATGGCATTTACTATTTAACTTAATAGCAGTTAAAACAAGAGATTGAGACATGCAGTTATAATAATGTAGAGTAGCAACAGCAGGATACGATTTACATACCAAGACAGGGCTGACCCACTCCTTGAGAACGATAGCCACGTGGACAACTACAGTGATAGCTTCCACGTGTGTTTTCACAAATTTGATTGTATCTGCATTGGTGAATCCCATCTCTGCACTCATCGATATCTGTTGGAGAAAATGATGCATTTTATATGACACTTTATAAAACTATGAAAAAAAACTCCTTTCTGCTTCTTACCTAAACATGTTCCATTATCCACTTTAGTCATACCACTCGGGCATAGATCGATGCACTTATATCCTCCTCGTGTATTCTTGCATTGCTGATCTGATCGACAGACATTTTGTCGGCATTCATTGATATCTGTTGATAAATAGGCAATGTTACAGAATGACAGGTCAGTAGTGGTCTGTCGCAATATGAGAATCCCTGCTTTCTTTATAACATTCTATGCTCAGGCCTGTCATACCAAAACACCTCCTGTTCCTCAAATGGAAACCAGGCTCACAGGTACAGCGGAAGCTGCCAATAATGTTAAGACACCTCTGGTGGCATGGATTGGATTCCTGACATTCGTTAATATCTGAAAGGATTCAATGAGAAAACATTATTTGTACGTAAGATACAGTACTTCCACAAATTAAGATAATGATCTGTTTGTAGATAGTAGAACCTTGACAGCTGAGTCCATCAGACGTGCGTCGAAATCCTTGGCCACAGCGGACCACACATCGGTATGAGCCAATAGTATTTTCACAGTCTTGTCCTCCATGGCAAGTATGGCCCCCTAACACACACTCATTGATATCTGAAAGATTTACACACAGCAAAATTCAGTCATATTCAGTCAAAAAAGGAAACAAGACGGCCACGGCTTCTTAAACTGAAATCTGAATGTACACAATATCTATAATATTTAACCTGTATGAAAATACTACTGTGTTGTTCTTATTAATGGTGACTAAAATTTGATATTTCTGTAATAATCCTTTCCACAATATCAGAGATTAATGCCTCACAATGTCCTTTTATATTATAAAATGGTGAAGGTTATTAATAATAATAACAAAAATAGTCGATTTTTATTTAACGGACAGGTGGCAAGGTTCATTGTTGCTAAATGACTTCAGTGTGTGCAGTTCGCACTTCCTGTGTCTCTGAGGGATTTCTCTGGACTCTCTAGTTTACTCCTACTGTATGTCCCAGAGTTTGTTACCTTGACTCATTGTGAATGTGTGTGTGATTTAGAATGCCCTGCAATAAACTGGCATTTAAACCTGCCTCTGCCAGTATGACCATATGGTAGAAAAAGTGAGTTCATACAAATGGCCAAATGAATAACCATTGACCACTAACTTGCAGCCACACCTAATACGTCACTTGGCTAGAAAACTGGCAAAAAATGTATTTGATGCAGGACTACAGCTGTTAGAAAGAGTAGTGTGAGTAATATTAGTTGAATCCTCAGGAATTTCAAATTGTTGTTGCTGTAATTATTACACTGAGCTTTCATTTTCCTGAGAAATTTTCATGAAGGAATCCTGCACACGTGCAAACAAAACAATAAAGAGCATTGAAGACAAAAATCATTTCAATAGTACATTTTGTGTCTTTTTTCTTTATACCTTGACAGGTTCTTCCATCTGCAGAGATAGTAAGACCTTGAGGACAGGAGCAATAATAGGTCCCCATGGTATTGTGGCACGTGTGAGAGCAGGGGTGATGAGCACTACATTCATTTTCATCTGTTTAAAAACAACGAAAGAAAAGTGAAATTGACTGCTGGCAAAATACAAATGATCCACTTTCTTTTTTTTTAATAAAATCCAGCTCCATTAGTCTGCTATTAAATTTAAATTTATAGCAAATACATATTAATATGATGGTATATATTTTTGAAAGGAAAACAATGACCTGCACAGTATGGTCCAGCAGAATCCAAACGAAAACCACTGGGGCACTGATTGCTTCGATCTCCTGCAAAAGCAAAGTGTACTTAGTTAGAGAACAATCCATTAAGATGTGCATATAAACCATGAATTTTTTTAATGCCTGAAAAAAGCAAAGTTTTCTGTGAAAAGATTTGCTTTTTCCTAAATTAGAACATAAGCAAATATTTGTTTCTATTAAGATTGTTAATACTATAATGGTCGCTTGCTTACCTTTTGAAATGGTTGCATGGACCTTGTACTCCAGCATTTCTTGTAAAGGATGGTATTCTGTTGTCATGGAGGATGCTTGAAGCGTCTCCACTAGAAATGGCATCCTGCCTTGAGAACTGTCATATGTGATCGTGTGATTCCATGAGTATGGAACGCTGATTTTATCAATGCTAAACATGCGCGTGGAGTACGCATAGATCTGACCTGGGCCCGTTTGAATGTAGTCTTCAGTGTAATCCTACCAAAAACAAAATAAATAAATAAGAGATTAAGTGTTAGTACTTTATATCATGTATAAATGGAGCATCCCTGAACCCAGAACAACACCAAAGAAACAAAAACACAAAAGAATAACAACTTATGATACAAAATGGATATAAGAGAAGGATAAACAGAAGATAACGAAGAAACAACTGTAGTGCCTTTCTGAGTCCGCTACAATTAGGTTAATCACCCTATCTAGTTGTACTTTTTCCAAAACTCCTTCCCTCTCACTCTTCACACCTCTTACATGACAATCTCTGGCCATTCTTTCTCCTTTCAGTTGAGTTCTTGCCAACAATTGTCCTTCAGATTCCAGCTTCTGTCACAGAGTCAATTTAAAACCCCTTCCTGAGCTCAATTCTGGCCATTTCCCTGAATCACTTCATGGGGTCAGAGACATGATTACCTTTAGGGACACCAGACTGTAGCTTCCCTTAGCCACTGCTGGTGTCCCTGCACTCCTGAGTCTTCCCCGTGAATTAAAGGGTCGGCCCCCAATGTAGTTCCTGCACTGCCTGAGGGACAACAATGTCCACTTATTCCCTTGTACAACCTTGTGGCTTCTATAGTTCACAGGTTTTGCCACCTCTAACTTTTCCACCTTGACCTCTGTCTCTCTCTCTCTTACTAATGGATCAGAAAATGGTTTGCTTTCCTGGTCATCACCACACATGGTTAAAACATGATGAACTTACTCTAATATGATTTTTAAAAAAGGATGTGAAAATCAATTCCTTATTTAAGGTCTTGGTGGCAGCTAGATGATACCACAGTAGTATGCATTTTAAAAAGTGCTTATCAGATTGATGTACAGTATATCACTGTTTCACGAGGGTATTTATGAATAAAAGCCTTTTACAAATTTTAAAATAAATAACTAATTAATCAGGAGATGCAAGAATAACATTCTAGCATAATTAAAAAACACTAACTAGAAATTTCTAGATAATTCCATCAATTAAAGTGAGGTGTTTAAATGCACTTTTGTCTTCTCATCTTTCACGATGCACACATAAAATATGAGAATAAAACCACAACATAATTAAAAGAAACTCACTGTAACCAAACATTTCTAGATGCTTGCATTACATAAAGTATCCAGATGTTTAATGGCACATTTGTACTTCTCATCTTTCATGATGCACTCATAAAGGTATAAAAAAATTCTCTCTCTATGGAGACCATCTTTGTTTATAATGGGTGGACAGAACTGAGTGGTCAACTAACATTAGAAAGAACATTTTTTATAAAGACAATATGATTATTCAATCCTGTTGTATCAGATGTCTTCACGGTACATTTATGATGAAATCTTTGGTACTGATTCTTAAAATGGATTGGATATTTTTTAATTGTATTTAACAGGAGGATAATATCATTAAAGCTTTCAGTTTGCTTCCCTTATGTTAATTCCTCCCGACGCCACTGACTTTTATCTATAGATGAGATTTTGGGAAGGTATGCCATCTCATAAGCCTACCATAAATATTTTGTTTAGTTTCACTTTTTAACTTTTGAGGTCAAACACAACCCAAAGCATTCTGGTTGAAAAATCTGTACACAATTCAAAACAAAAGCTGCTGCTATACAATTCTTACTTTTACATTCACGTCAGCAGTAGAAGGCAACTGTAAGATGTATCCATTTATAACAATGTCAAGGAGCAAGGCACCATCTGAGTCCAGTCCACGTGCTACATGAGTCATTCTCAAAATCTCACCTGGAAAAGGAAAGTCCATAAGTATCTACACATGAATATATACTAGGTTTATCACTCCCAAAGAACACACAATTATTTATGTGTTAGTTTTCATTTCATTTTCCAATCTGCTTAGTCCTGAACAGGGTCGCAGAACGTGTTAGAGCCTATGCCAGCTAGAATAGGGTGCAGGGCAGGAACAAACCCTGGACTAGGAGCCATCACAGGGCGAACACACACACACACACACACACACACACACACACACACAACACACTGTTGTTGTGATTTGTGTGATGTCATCCACTGTTAAATTCTGCTACGTACTTCTAAAATTTCTATTTGTATACTGTATTGAGGATTTGTTCTGTTCTGTGTATTGTATTCCATTGACCCCCTTCTTTTTGACACCCACTGCATGCCCAACCTACCTGGAAAGGGGTCTCTCTTTGGACTGCCTTTCTTGATTTTTCATCCATTTTATCCCTACTGGGGTTTTTTTTGGGAGTTTTTCCTTGTCTTCTTAGAGAGTCAAGGCTGGGGGACTGTCAAGAGGCAGGGCCTGTTAAAGCCCATTGCGGCACTTCTTGTGTAATTTTGGGCTAAACAAAAAATAAATTGTATTGTATTGTACTAGGACCAATTTAGTATCACCAGTTTACCTAACTTTCATGTCTTTGGACTGTGGGAGGAAACTGAAGCACCCAGAAGAAACCCATTCAGATTTGGGGAGAACATACAAATTCCATGCAGGGAGGACCCAGGACACAAACCCTGGTCTCCTTACTGCGAGGCAGTAGCACTACCATGCTACTCATGGAACTCACTGTACCACCTTGCTGCCCTTGTTGTCTTTTTTTGTTTATTAAATGTTGCAGAAAGAACATGCCTCCATTAAGAAGACCTTAAATTTACATACAGTAAATGTTCTAGAAGCAACTATTAAGTTAATTTGTTATTTCTAGACAATCACAAGAGAAAGTTAAAATGTATGGTTTATTCCATTAGGGGTTCCATTAATGACAGGAAATACATGAAGACAAAACACATAAGAGCTCTAAAAACACTAATCAATTTATTCTAATGCAAACCTTCAAAAAACTTGTAAAGGAAACCGATTATTGTATCACACAATACAAACCTGTAGCAAATTCCACTTGTGTTTCTCTTCGGAAGACTGCTCCAGTTAGACTGTACCCATTCATTGCTTCTCCAATTTCTTTGGCTGTGGTCCAGTAGATTGGATTGAGGATTGAAATCAGTTTTCTCATTGCAGGACCTACGGTTTAAAAACTGAGTGAGTATCTGTGAAGAGTATCACCAACTCTCATTTACACATTTACGCCTTTCTTCCATTTTCTGACCCCACTATTTCCAATACAGGAAAAGAAAACCAGGACTCCACACCACAATGGCGAAGGTTGAAAAGCAAACATGTCCGCATCCATATTAAGCTAATTTAATGTTGCCAGTTAACTGCACATGTCCTTCTGTGGGATGGACCTGGTGAAAATCCACTTGGACAAAGAAAGAATATACAAAATCCACAGAACTCTGCCCCGGCTAAGAACACTTGTCACTGGAGTGCTAAGGCAGCAATGTTAACCACTCATTGCACCTATAATATAAACATTCATCAGTCCATTAATGATCTAAATTGCCTATCCAGCTGTAGGTCGCGCTGAACCAGAGTTTGCAGCTGCAGGACTGACCACTGCGTAGAAATATGACTGCACAGCGCTGCTAGGCAGATAAGTGCCTATCGTGATTGCATCACATGCAAGATGGAAACCAACCCTTAAAAATGGAGGTGTGGTTAATATTTTTAAACAAAAAAGAAAACATCCGATACCTTCAAATATAAATTGTAATTTACAGGCATAAAAAATTTTAAGTTAAAAAAATTACTTTTCAATAAGCAAAGAATGATAAACTTTAGTTTTATCTGGTTTGCAAATATACTGTTTTTTGCTTCAAATATACTTTTAGTAGTGTACAATTCAAAACTATAGTTATTATACCTGAAACAAAATTTAAATAATTTTGATTATCAAATATTTTATTCAGTTTCAAATATTATTTTTCAGGACTTGAAACTGCAATCATGAAATATATATTTTGTCTTACCAAGGCTTCGAGGAACATTGGTGATGGTTGCTTGAATGATCTTAGAGCTGGAATCTTCACTTTCTGTGATGGTAGCATTCAGAAGGGCAATCCCAAATTCAATGTCATTAATGTTTCCAATCACGCTTCCCCTGGCATAATGTGGACCACCTGGTTTTAGCACATGCAAATGAGTTAGGAATCACTTCCTTATAAATACAATTTAGACAACTGCTTTAAAATGAGAGCAGCTATACCTGGGCACGCTTGAATATTACACTTGGAAACTTGTGAACTGTCACCAGGGCAGGACCTTCCCTCATTGACAGGTGGAGGATTGTTACAAAGTCGAACTCTAGTCCGTTCCCCTCCACCACATGAAGCTGAGCACTCATTCCAAGACTGCCAGGGCCCCCAATTTCCATCAACTGTGAATTAATATCCAGATAAATACTATATAAGATTAAACTGTTAGTTGAAATTGTTCACAATGAAAGAAGAAAGGTCATGCCTGGGCATATGTCTGTGTTGCATCGCTGAATTTGAGTGTCTGCTCCAGCGCATGCTCGTCCTCCATTTGCTGGTCGAGGATTGTCACATGTCCTGTACCGCCGCATCTGTCCTCCATTGCAGGTACGGCTGCAACTTCCCCAGCTGTTCCAGGGTCCCCAGTTACCATGGGCTGTGGGCAAAAATGTGGTAGTATGTATTAGAACATAATTGAAGAAGACAAATAAATAACTAAAGGTCTTCTGGTATATTATCTCACACAACACATTACAATTTCTTTAAATGAACATCAATACACCCATTCACTTCCTGTTTACTCATTTTTGTTTTCTGGTCAGCTTTTTCCAGAGCTTAGGCTAATCGCAGTAGCAAGCAATTGGCATAAATCAGAAAGTTGCATGTAGCAGCAGTAATAGCACTGTCACATATACAGTGTGGAGTGAAATTCTTACTTTCAGGTCCAATCAACATAACACACCACCACTCTCGGGCTCCACAGTAAACAGTAAGAGGTTATGGCGAGTCATGGTCAGTTTAGTGCTGTTAATATATCCAGTAGTAAGTAAACATAAGCCCCCAGCTTGCTTTGCTCGCCATACAACCCCCCCGCACCTGCACTACGCGCCATTGTGAAAGGGGCTGAATACACCCAAAGGAGATGCAGTCACTTCTCCAAAACCCCTTAAACGGTGATACAATGGGAAACAAATACAGTTTGTTTTTTTTTTTACCTCCTGTTTGCTCAATCAGCTGCTGGCTTGCTGCTGCTGTGCTGAGAGATCTGCATCTCGTGCAGCACTTCGAACGTTTAAAAGCCTGTACAGCAGCTGTCCTTTTGTCTCACTGCCTTGTCTCTCTTCTCCCCCAGACATCCTCAAGCACTATTCTATTTCTTTTCGCTGTTCCATTATTTCACTGAGTAATATTTTCCACTTGTTTGTGTTAATGCGATCTTTACTATCCTTTGTTGTGAGACTTTCAGATTTACCTACTTCCATTATCTCTAACCAGCTCTGCATGTGTATCGCGCCAACGTTTTTGAATTCTTTACGATGTTCTACTTTGTCATCTACTCTTTGTCTTTTTCCGGCCCTGGGCATGGTTAAATCTCTTTGCACAAAGTCTAGTCTCGCGGGACGTGAAAGTGTCTTTCTGAGAAAGTCACGTCTCATCTCTCTGAACAGGTCTCGTCTCGTTCCAAATTTTTTTTATATAATAGAGAGATAGTTTATTACATAAGCTTAATGTTAATTAATTTCTTTTGCCATGACATAAACAAACCCTGGTGGCTTCATTTGTTTTTCAAAGTCTTGTAAATGGTTGATTGAAGTTCTGCTCTTTACAATTATATTGTTACACATGAGTTCAATTAAGAATGACCTGCCTCTGGGAAGTTGGCCAGAGCAATGCACAGTCCATTGCAGGGTGAACACACGCACACACACTTGGGCTGATTTAGCAATGCTAGTTTGGCTAACATTCATTTCTTTGGGCTATGTGAGGAAACCGAAGCACCCAGAGGAAATCCACTTAGACACAGGAGAACATGCAAAATCTATGTAGGGAACACCCAGGACACCAACACTGGTCTCCTTTCTGTAAGGCAGCAGCACCGCAGTGCCACACATAAAAAAAGGAACAGAGAAACTGAAAATCATTACTTATTGGCAATATCTGCAGTGCCATTTGGCTATTAGGCTTATGAGCTCAGAGAATGGGGAAGATGCATCATAAAGGAAATGTAATATTGCTATTGTTTCAAAGGAAGAGCTTACAGAAGCGAAAAAAAAAACAAGCAGTTAAAAGCTTATTGTAGAGACTGTTACAAGAGAAATGTTACTTTCTTTTAAAAGAAGACAGAAGCAAAAGTTGTAACAAAGCTATCCAAATAAAGATACATTTGCAAACAAATAAGTAGCAAAATATCAAGAAGGCAAGAAAAAAAGCATCAAATGACATCCAAACACCAGGATTAGTAAATTAACTACAATCCACCCATTTATTCCACCAAACATCTTTCTTCTAACCTGCTGTGGCAGATGGCCAGGACCCCTTACCTGGCCAGGATGCCTTAGAAATGGAAGGACCAGGCTAGAGAACAAGCACAAGGCATTATTTTGCCCAGGCCATTAGATCGCAGACCCTCTCAGTTGCCACAGTGCCTTGGCTTCCCACAGAGCTTCATGGAAGCTCTGAGTTCACTGCAGCCCTGTTGGATTCTGTAAGTGTTGCCAATGGGTGGTAATAGGCCACTGGAAGTACTCCTGGGTGCAGGATAAAAGAAGCCCACTACCACTACCCCAGGAGCCAGAGTTGGGAGGTGGAGGACGAAGTTTGCCAGGAGGAGTGGAGGCAGAAGGACAGAAAGAGAAAGAAGAAAAGTCCTGTGTGCTATTTATTTAACAGCACACAGCTTGTGTGCTGTGCTGTTTAGGGGGAAACAATTGGGAAGAGTTTCTACTGGCCAAATAAAAAATGTGTGTTGTGCATGAACTTGTGCCTGGCGTCTGCCTTTGTCAGGGTTGGAGTGCGGGTGTGCCCCCTGGTGGCCACACTGCTTATCCAGTTTTAGGCTATACAGGGCAAGTGTTAATTTCAGCATCACTGAGAAGCAACTGAGGATTGGATATCTGCTGTACAATTTATCCTAAACTAACACTTTAATGTAATGCATTCTTCTTAATTCAATAATCTTATATAAAATGCCCAAATAAAACACTGACTCACTCATGTTATATATGATGCAAAAACAGGGCTAGAGTGCACCCTCGAAAACAGAGAAATGGGGACACTTGTGAGGGGCAGCATAATCTGATTGTGGACATACTGCCCCAGAAATAATTGCTCTGTAGGCTCTGGCCTAAAAAAGAACATCAGTAGTACTTTAGGTCAACAGGTTGAAGCAAGCTTGTCAGGTGAAGTATATTTACTACAAATCCCTGATGCATTTTGCAGAGGACAACCCGAGAAGTGTCAGGAAACTTTATAAAAGAAAAGCTCGGGATGGAAGTATGGGTGGTGCATGTGGAGCTGTCAGAAGGAGCTCTGGGGAAAGCATTCCAGATGTAGAAGGTGTCCCTGATAGCAGAAGTATTTCTAAATCCTGTGTAGAGTTTAAAGCCTGATCACAGAGTTGGAATTCACATGGTGGGTAAGCACAAAACCTAAATGTAAAGAAGGAATGAAGCCAGAGAGCTAGACATATATAAACACTATACTTCTGTGTTTTTCATCCCTCCTTTCTGGTATTTTGTATAATAAATAAATCTTTTGGCTTCTCATTCTGGTTAACAGGAACTAATGAAACTGACCCCCACTCGTTACACAGGCTAAATTCAAAACTCCTCATGTTACAAAACATCTAAATCTTTGTTTTTAATGAAAGCATAGATTTAAAGAAAAATTTGCTAATGGTAATAAACTATTTTGAAGACAACAAGGTGAGAAGTATACCTCAACCAAAATCTGCCCCAGTGATCTTTAAGCAGAGCTTTGGCTTAATTCAAAATGCTTTATAACATATAGAAAAATAGCAATGTCAGGCTGATCTGTACTGGTAAGCCTATATTGTGCGGCATCTCTTGCTTCAGCATTGCTAGTTTTTGATTGTACATCTTTCAAGTATTTAAGGGCAAATGTAATTTGAAATGGCTAAAAAAGAGCTCTTTCTAAATTATACATAAAGGAGCAATGATGCATAGATAAATATAAGCCAGATGCCAACATTTTTGGCAACACCTCTATCTGTATTGATAGTCAATTGTTAATTTCTTTTCAAGCTACAGTACAAAACCATGGCTAAAATTGCTTGCATCAATTTTAGATGAACTGTTCAAATATATACAAGCTGTATGATTAGCTGAAGTCATATCACTTTTATTGGGATTGCACTTACTAGGGCATGGCTCATTATTACAAAAGTCAATGTGCACATCGTTTCCCTCGCACTGACGTCCTCCATATTGAGGTGAAGGGCTGGTACATGTGCGTGTTCTCTGCCGAGTGCCACCACCACAAGAGACACTACAGGCTGTCCATGTCATCCATGATGTCCACTTTCCATCCACTTAATAATAAAAAAAACATGAAAGCATTAATAAAGCTATATAGATTAATCAAATACTTCGTACTCACAATAAACAGCATTGCTTAAACTAAAACTCACTGCAACTCAATTTTCCTTTCCTAAAATTAACTCATAGAGTATGTTATCCACTCATTTATTTTATTACATAAATGTTTATGTTTTCATCCAAAATATTTATACTCCCTTTACTGAAGTATAAATCAGAGCCAACTATGGGGTGAACACCAGTACATCATAAAATACACATAATCTCATTTGTTCAATCTAGACTTGCTTTATAATCTAACCCACAGAAATACTTACAGAATACCCATATGAATGTGAGAAGACAGATGCTAAGCTAAATCAGACTCAGGTCCTGGTAGTGTGTGTGAAGCAGAAAACTCTAAATTCTTATCCACTATTCCATCATAACTGTCTTTTACAAGTACATATATTTGAATACATAAACAATGTTTATCATAAATGTCTTAGTTCTAGATGCAGAGTTACATCATATATATTTCATTTGCTCACTGTCATTTATCACTGTGTATTTCATTCCTGTATGTTGTTTTCTTAAAATAACACAGTTCAAAATAGAAAGAGATTTAATAAAAAATGTTTAAATATACTGGATTATTTACCAATGGAACAAAGGCAGGTTGGTTAGATGCAGGGATTAAACCAGCGGCCTTGTGATTTTAATGCCACGGCCACAAGGCCAGATAGTCTTCCAATTAAAAAATGTTTACTCAATATATAGTAAATGTTTTTTTTTATCTAATCAAATGAATGTAATCTTAACAAATAGCTAGGGATAAAAGGTGAAAAAGAGTTGGCATACTACTGGATATACTACTTGCATACTACCAGGGGCCTTGATTTGATATCCATCTTAATATTGATCTTCTCATGACATTTAGTTTCATAAGGAAAATAAAGAGGAAATATCAGACCTGGACAATTTCTCTCATTACACACTTGAGTCTGCATGTCAGTGCCGTCACAGTGCGGTCCATCAAAAGACGGAGGAGGATTATTGCAGAGTCTTAGGCGGGTCTGTGTACCTTTTCCACACGTTTCACTACATGGGCCCCAGGGTAACCAGGTGCCCCAATTACCAGCAACTGTATTGAAAAAGGTATAACAGATGCTTAAATTAACACTGAATTCATTCTGTGAATATCATATGACATATCCACAGAAGGTGCCGCAAAATACTGTAATATGAACTGGTTTCGGCTTACCTGGGCATGGCCTTACATTGCAGACAAGCAAGTCTACAGCTTTGCCCTCACATGCTTTGCCTCCATGTTGTGATGAAGGGTTAGTGCAGGAGCGCACTCTGGTCCGATTCCCCTGTCCACAGGTGCGGGTGCATTCCTCCCAAGTGCTCCACTCCGACCAATTACCATCCACTGTATGACCAGCAAAGCCAAATAAACACAATAAAAATAGACAGAAAATAATTTTACAATGAACTGGGAAAACACTACACCAGAATGCCACATCATTGCCATCTCATCACTACAGAATCATCAAAAGGGTGTATACTACAGAATCATATATGAACATTACATGGACCTGCTAATCTAACAGTTGTTACTTTAACAAAAACAACTCAGTGTATAATTAAAGAAAAAAGAGAAACTTAGAATTACATAAGAATGTATACTTGGAACAAGCCTAAATATTTAGTGCTTTATTCTGTAATGGCTTATTCCAATTCTTAATGTTTGGTTTTCTTTTTATTGACATGATGAATAATTTTCAAAGTTAGACCACTTTAACAATATAATCAAAAATGAATAATCAGTACAAGACTGTGATTAATTTATATACAAGTATTATGCCTTTACTGCAAAAGCATTTTACTTAGTGTGAGATGTAAAATGAGAAACACATTAAATATGACTTTTAAATTGTAACGTTGGCTTATTTTAAATATCCAGGTAGAGGTGGAATACAAAAAGACACATATCTGAAGATTATGTACAGACAACAGACTCTCGTTCGAATGATGTGCTGCCATCTTTCACACTTACTATATCTGTTTCAAAAAATTAATCCAACATTAAAAGTCAAGTTAAGAGTTACTTTTCTCTAATGTTTAAATGTACACACACAAACTGTGTGTGTAGATAATTAGTCAATGGTGGAAGACAAAATAATCAGTTTTCAGGAAGCATGTATCACCTTCAAAATGTTCAGATTTTGCAGATATTTATAAAAAAATCATATACATATGTTTAATATAATATAATATAATATACTGCTCAAAAAATTAAAGGAACACGTTGAAAACACATCATCTCAATGGAAAAAAAAATCCTGCTGGATATCTATACTGATATGGACTGGGTAATGTGTTAGAAACGAAAGGATGCCAAATTGTTTGATGAAGATGAAAATTATCAACCTACAGAGGGCTTAATTCAGACGCCCTGAAAATCAAAGTGAAAAAATGATGTGGCAGGCTAGTCCATTTTGCTGAAATTTCATTGCAGCAACTCAAAATCGTACTCAGTAGTTTGTATGGCCCCTACGTGTTTGTATACATGCCTGATAATGTTGGGCCATGCTCCTAATGAGACGGCGGATGGTGTCCTGGGGATCTCCTCCCAGATCTGGACCAGGGCATCGTTGAGCTCCTGGACAGTCTGAGGTGCAACCCGGCGACCGAATCATAATATCCCAGAGGTGTTCTATTGGATTTAGGTCAGGTGAGCGTCGGGGCCAGTTAATGGTATCAATTCCTTCATCCTCCAGGAACTGCCTGCATACTCTCACCATATAAGGCCGGTGCTTGGTCGTGCACCAGGAGGAACCCAGGACCCACTGCACCAGCATAGGATCTGACAATGGGTCCAATGATTTCATCTAATGGCAGTCAAGGTGCTGTTGTCTAGCCTGTAGAGGTCTTTGCATCACTCCATGGAGATGCCTCCCCAGACCATCACTGACCCATCAACAAACCGGTCATGCTGAACGATGTTACAGGCAGCGTAACATTCTCCATGGCTTTTCCAGACCATTTGATGTCTGTCACATGTGCTCAAGGTGAACATGTTCTCGTCAGTGAAAAGCACAGGGCACCAGTGGTGGACTTGATGGCCAATTCCGGTATTCTATGGCAAATGCCAATCGAGCTCCACGGTGCTGGGCAGTGAGCACAGGGCCCACTAGAGGACGTTGGGTGTCAGGCAACCCTCATGGAGTCTGTTTCTGATTGTTTGGTCAGAGACATTCACACCAGTGGCATGCTGGAGGTCATTGTGTATGCTCTAACAGTACCCATCCTGTTCCTTCTTGCCCAAAGGAGCAGATACCGGTTCTGCTGATGGGTTAAGAACCTTCTACGGCCCTGTATAGCTCTCCTAGAGCAACTGCCTGTCTCCTGGAATCTCCTCCATGCACTTGAGACTGTGCTGGGAGACACAGCAAACCTTCTGGCATTGGCACATATTGATGTGCCATCCTGGAGAAGTTGGACTACGTGTATAATCTCTGTAGGGTCCAGGTATTGCCTCATGCTACCATCAGATAAATAGATAGATAGATAGATAGATAGATAGATAGATAGATAGATAGATAGATAGATAGATAGATAGATAGATAGATAGATAGATAGATAGATACTTTATTAATCCAAGGGGAAATTCACCCCCATTCCTGTTTTGGGGGTCATCTCATTGTTGCCCCTCTAGTGCACCTGCTGTTAATTTCATTAACACCAAAGCAGCTGAAATTGATTAACAACCCCCTCTGCTACTTAACTGACCAGATCAATATATGTTCCTTTAATTTTTTGAGCAGTATATAATACATATTAAATTAAAAAATATACACAGTATACACACACACACACAACCAGTCATAAGTATTAGAACACCTCAGTTTTTCTTCAGATACAATTAGTTGAAATTCAATGAATGACCTAAAATGGTGAAAGGTAAGCAGTAAACTGACAGAGGTTTAAATTGAATGTTTTAGGTTAGCAAAAACTGAAAAAAGGAAATTTCAGAATATTATAAACGGGCCTTCTTCAGGGAACAACTAATAGGTTACAATCTACAGATATTCTGCAGCAATTAAAGTAAAATAAGTCTTGCAAATTGAAGCAAGCAATCTGCACAGGTGTCTCAACTTCTGTTGATTACTTAAAAACCCTCTGTCTGTCATAAAGTACAGTTGGAATAGGTCATCATTGCATTTCAACTAATTACGTTTGAAGAAATACTGGAAAAACTGAGGTGTTCCAAAAGATATATTTGTGTGCGTGCTTGTGTATGAGAGACTAACCTGGGCAGCGCTTAGCTTGACAGCTGCGTTTCTCTACTTCAGGTCCAATACAATGTCGACCTCCATTGGCAGGGAGAGGATTATTACACTGGCGAAGTCTCTTCTGAACTCCTTGTCCACATGTCACACTACATGGTCCCCAGTCCATCCACTCTGAAAACTCACCATGCACTTAGAATTGTGACAAAAAATATTGTTATGAATATAATGAAAATATTGCGTTTCAAGCCTTTTAACTGCTTGTGTAGTTAGTTTTATGTGATGCTATTAGTATTATGTTTTTCATTTTCACTAGACAAAACAGAGCACAGGTATACTGTCATGGAATGACCCATCTCAAGAGAAAGTATACACTAAGAGTGCTGATACTACAGGGTGGCTCAGGGAAGCGGGAAATTTTGAACTAGATGTTGGCGACCCTGGGGTGTCGGACGTGTTTTGGACCAATGCAACCTCGTTTAGAACCCCTTGCCATTAGTTATAATGGAGCAGTGGAGCGGAGTGCAGCAAGCGTTCGCTGCGAAAGCCACTTAAGAATGGTGATTGTGTGACTGCTGCGTAAAGGGAATTTTGGCATCATTACCAGTTAGGGCATCATGATCGTGTTCTGTCTGCTCATGCGATTACAACATGGGTGCTTAATTTCGAGGAAACGGGTTCAGCCTTAAAAAAGAAGTCACCATGTGGGGCCACTTCGCATACTGCCTGACAATCGATGGCAGCTATTCGAAGATTGTTTTTCACACAACAGTGACATTCCATGGCCTCCGAGATCCTCAAATCTCACTGATTGTGATTTTTTTCTGTGAGGACATCTTAAAAGCCAAGTGGACCGCTCACGTCCCGCAACCATTGCTGAACTAAAAAGAAGGATTGAAGAGGAAATCGCTAGCATTCTTCTTCACGTGTTATGGTGAGCAATGCAGAATTTCCACAACAGGATGTCAGAATGTGTACAGAAAAATGGACAACACCTTCATGATGTTTTCTTCAAAACATAAAATGAATGTTGATTAATAATAATTAATTGCATATCCTGTACAATACATTTCATCATCAAATGTCTTTTGTAATGTGTTTATTCATGCATTGAACGTCAATTGAAAATTTCCCATTTCCCTGTGCCACCCTATATTATAGTTGTTAGCATTTAAAATAATAAATTAGAAAACCTTACACTATTTACATATATTATTATAGTATATATTATAGTATGTAATGCCAGTATCTAGATGAACAATACTCCAAGGGCACTCAGGGTTTAAAAATAAACCCTGTTCTGTTAATATAAGGGCCTTTGTAGCTGTTAAATTCTGAACTTCCTATAGGATAAAGCCTTTTTGGATTGTCCTTTCTAAGATATATTATAGTTATGGATGACTGGCAAGAATGATACAGGGAATGTAAACACTTCTATCTTTTCAATGATTATGATGTTTGAAGGTCAATAGATGCCAGAGTCTGCAATAAATATCTTTGATTTTGAATGTAAAAGAGCCTAAACAAGCATAAATACTGGTTTTACAGTCATGATAGCAAGAATGCAGGAAAAGTCTAAAAATTACACTACACAACTATTTGGAGCTAAAAGGATAGCTAACCTGAAATATGAATGGAAATCTGTATACTAGAAATTGGCTATGATGCTAAGAATTTAACAAAAAAGATTCCAGCCACTAAGTCCATAAATGACTCAATCCCACTCACTTTCTTGGCATTAGCAAGTTATTCTAGTCTTGTAGATCACCTTGGGTAAATGCATCTCCCAAATTAATCATAAAAATCAGATGAAGCCACAAATCTACTTAGCACTGCCTGCAGGCTACAAAAAATGAGCCAAAATGGACAGGTAAATATTGATTGTTTTGCTATCACCCTTATGGTAACCTTTTCCTGTGTGTGGAAGTGTTGTCCACAAAAGTGGTTATGGCCTACCATAAATATTTAAACTTTTTAAGCACTAATAAATACCTTGTACGGTGACTGGAACCCTGATAAGAACTGATCCCATTAGATTCCGAGCCACACACTCATACTCTGAGGTGTCTTCTTTCTGGGCAGCAATTATGCGTAAGGAATGATTGGAAAGAATGCTAATTCTTTCATTTCCGTGGAGAGGAAGTCCTTGACGTGTCCATTCAATAGCAGGTGGTGGCTCACCCCTTGCTTGGCAGTTAAGCACCAGAGTGTTGCCAGCATCCACAACCGTTTCGACTGGTTCAACTGTGATAGTCGGGGGGCCTGAGAAAAATTAGATTTATACTACTGTCATATCTATGAAAGCTTGTTATTTTATTAGACTACTGAGAAAAATTAAACATACTTTGCAATGTTAGTGTTACACGCCGTTCAGCTACACCAGCATCATTTCTTGCTACACATATGTAGCTGCCAGCATCCTCATTCTAAAGGCAAATAAAATATTAAGCTTAACAAAATTCCATTTTGCTGTTCTTTTACTATTTTAAAAATAAACTTTTCACTAACTTTTTCCATAAAACAGAATAGGTCACAAAAATTTAGGCACCAAAATAAATGCATTTTTTACTCCTACATACCACAGTGCCATATATGGCCAATGAACCATTATCGAGTTGTCTAATGCGGTTGCTTATCTGAATGTTTATGCCTTTACGGTTCCACTGAATTACAGGTGGAGGGTCTCCTCGAACTTCACAGTTCAAAATGGCATTTCCACCCAGTGGCTCAATCTTGTTTGAATGAGTATCGCCATCAAAAATGGGAGGTTCTGTAGGAGAAGATTGTAAATTAATTATCACAATTATTGCTGAAGCTCCAACAACTAGAACTCTACCTCTGGCATTATTATACATTACAAATAAGACTAACAGCATGTTTTCTACTAGCAATTCTGAAGACTCGAGAAAGACAACAGGCCTCGGTTATAGTGCCGTTGATAAATCAGATACATTTTAAGGAATTGTTTTATATCACTTAAGGAAAAATATTCTATTCCCAGTTCTTACATTCTTACTGTTTTTCTCTCGATAAGTTATGTATCATGCAAAACAAAGTGAACAGCTTTAATAATCAGATTGGCATTAAATAAGTAAAAAAATCCAATAAAATGCTTGCCTTTTACATAAACAAAGCCAATAGATTTCACTGATCCCACGCTATTTTCTGCAATGCATGTGTACGTTCCAGAGTCTTCTTTGTTTACTCTCTCAATAAGCAGCTCACTGTGTCCATTAGCACTTTCATACTGTGCTGAATAGAAAGAATAAAAAACATAGAGGTTAAATCATTTTTTTTCTGTATATTTAATTTTTACTTAAAATATCTGTGATCCAAAAGAAAAAGTTACTTGAAAAATAATCAAAATGTGGTTTATAAGCATATCAAAAATTATGTGTTTCCTCAAAAGATAAAATGTTTACTGTGCTGGCTTGATTTTGCATCAGAGGTTTCCAGTGCTTACCAGGAATGATGTTATTATTGAAGGCCCATGTAATTGTGGGTGTGGGAATGCCACTGGCAGCACAGGTCAGTAGGAGGCGCTGGCCCTTGTTTAGGGCCACATCTCCAAGCAGGTCCATAATTGCAGGGTGAGTGTGCACTATCAGGTTTACAGTGCGGCTGCTCTCACCAATTGTATTATTTGCAATGCATGTGTAGCTTCCAGCATCATCAACCTGCAGCCACAAGAGTTATATTAGAATTAGACCAAACTGATATACTGCACTCTCTGGGCAAACTAGTAAGAACATTGATATTTTAATGTGTTTTTACTTATAATTGAAAATTGTAGCAATTCTTTAATTTCATTATAATTAAACATCTACTGTTGAAATGCACAAGAAATAATGAACACAAGTTATTGGCACTTACAAGAGTATTCCCAATGATGAGCTCTCCTGTGCGCTTGATGGTGTATTTTCCTTTTCCTTCAGATAAAGGAACTCCTTCCTTCTCCCAGAAAATGTGAGGCTGAGGAACTCCATCTACAATGCAGTGCAATGCCACCTGGGAGCTCTCCAAAACAGAGTACTCAGAATCCATGCTGCGGATATTGGGTGGCACTGAAGCAAATAAAACAATTCTTTTTAATAATTCTAGAACATGACATAAATATGATAAAAAAAATTTTAATTACTGATGATGACCCTGAAACATTGTTTTGCAATATTCTGAAAAGATTCAGTTAAATTTTGGTAACTGTGTCTTTTAATTCCACAATGATTCCTGTTCCAGTATGATCTTCCAGACATTCTTTAGACCCATTACTGATAACTTTACTAATAAAGATCTTTCAGCTTATATCCAAAAAATAAGCCAACTATGCATATAGACAAATGCACATGGCTTAAAGTTATATAACGGAACATTCTCAGACCTACTTAATAAAAATCAGGGTTGTGAAGGCTTGAAGCAGTAGTAGGCATATGGCAATCATCTAAAACTTTCCAGGGCCTGAGTCCATTGTAAGATCTATTTACTCAATTCATGCACACACACCCATCACATTCACCCAGGGTTAATTTGAGATCTTCTTAAATCATGTGTGATCATACTTTGAATGGGCATCTTTTACCTTCTGAGGTGAGTCATTTATAGATTGAAATAAAAGCAGTTCACTTCAAAATATACAACATGTGCATAGATTTCACTTGAACAGGTTTTAAACTTCGGGATGATTTTTTTTTCTTTTACTTACTAACTAAATATTAAGGTTGTGTTTTTTTTAGTGTTTGTGTTTAGGTTATTTTGATAACTTTCCCAACATGTCCTTTGTATTTTTTGTAAATTATTTGTAATTTCTGCCCTTGTCCCTTTCCCCATAATTATTTGTTTTGGACTTTCAGCTGTTACCTGACAGCTCAACTTAAGTCACATACCTGCAGCACTGTGGCATTATCATCTTAGCAAGGCAGCAAGTGTTGTTTGGTGCCTGCCAGAAATAAATGGTTTACAGCTAGCACCTCTTACAATGTTAAAAATAACGTTGCTGCCTGCTTTTACGTTCATGTAATAACAAAACATACTCTTATGTTATTTTTGACAGAAATTAGTTTGACTTCAAATAATTTTTGAAGGTTTTCAGATGGATGCTGACAGAGGAATTTCAAGTGAAAATAATCATTGATGCAGAAAACAAGCAACAATTTAAAAAGGATCAATGCTATCAATTTCACTAGAAATGCTTTTAAAATAGTTTATTTTGAAGGATACTATTTTGTTTTGCTGTAGTTTACCATTTTGCTATACATTTGAGCACTGCTGAAATGTGCTTTCATTACTAGCAATTCAATATGCTGTTCCTATGTGACACAATTTGAATCCATCGATTAGTCAAAATTGAAATAAAACATATTTTTCTTATTGGTCACACATATCACACAATTTTACATAATACTGTGCCTAAGGCATATTTGTATAAAGAAAATTATGTAGAAAACTGACTTACAGGCATCTTCACTTTACTAGATTTGTTCTAGGGAAATACTGACATAAATCAAGGACTATATTTAAACATATGAATGTGTAGGTTTGTATGTTAAGCTTTATATGTGATAAACATTAGGAGGTTGCGCACAATAAACAAAGATTAATACTGACCATATTCAGTACTTTATTCAGGTCACTCATTGATGTTATAAAGCACAACATTCCATGTTCAGCCTCCCTATTGACTATCTTTGCAATCCTGTGTAAGTCCAACCATCCATACATTATCCAACCCGCTATATCTTAACTACCGGGTCACGAGGGTCTGCAGGAGCCAATCCCAGCCAATACAGGGCACAAGGCAGGAAACAAACCCTGGGCAGGGCGCCAGCCCACCGCACGGCACACACACCCACACACTAAGCACACACTAGGGAAATTTAGGATCCCTGAGTAAGTCATTAATGTAAATGTTTGTAATTAATACCCAGATATTTGACATATATTCTAGAGGATATAACAGACAATAGAAGAGCAATAAAATATGGACTTACTATGCACAGTAAGGCTCATGTCAGAGCTGCTGGAACCTGCCACATTTGCCACAGTGCAGGTGTAGCGTCCGGCATCTGTGGGCTGTGCAAATGCTATATGTAACGCACCAGAGCTCAGCACTCTTTGGCGAACTGACTCCTTCACTTGATGGCTGTCTTTGTGCCATTTGACTTCGGGGACAGGGTAACCCTCTGCTTCACATGACAGGGTAACAGATTTATCCAATGCCACAATGTAAGCTTTTGTTTGTGACTTAATTGATGGAGGTACTGTTGTGAGAAAAATATGCAAGTTACATCAGGAAGTCCAATTATGAAAAACAGATAGCTTTATTATAATTATAACCATGATCAGGAACTACATAATCTTCTGATGTGTTGCTACATTTATACTGTCATTTGTAGATACTGTACACCCTCAAACCTGCATAATCAGTGTTGGGATTTGGGGTACCCAAACCTCCTCTGGAAATATGAGAACAAGACAGGAGCTGACCTTGGAGTAGGCCTCAATCAATTGCTAACTAATGTAAGAAGTTCATCTTTGGGATGTGAAATGAGAACTTGAATACAAAGCAAATACACACCCAGAGAAGGCAAGAACTAGAAAACTTCAAACAGGCAGTGACTGAACACCAACTTCAAATGTGGATTCAAACCTGAATCTGTGATGCAGCAGCGCTACCCACTGTGTCTTTCTATACCACCAAGGTGTGTTTAAATACCTTGAACTCTTAGTTTAGTCTTTCCTAAAGCAGTCCCAGCAGGGTTTTGTGCCACACATATATATGTCCCAGAGTCTTCTACTTTAGAGCGAATAATCTGAAGTCCACCATTGGGCAGTACAGTGAAGTTCTCTCCTGTGAAAGACGAGAAAATAGAGAGCATTTAAGATAATAATCCATTCAGCCATTCACCCATTGTCCAAAACAGCTTATCCAGAGTAAATATGTGGGGTAGCTGCAGGCAATTCCAGTAGGCAACAGGTGGAAAGTGGGAATAATTCTTGAATTGGGCACCGGCTCATCTCAGAGTGAACACACACACCCATGCGTACACTAGGGCCAATATAATACTTTATGAAAACACAGATTTGTTTAAATACAGAAACAAAGTTAATGTTCCTGAAATTTCAGCTAAAGTTTCATGTTAAAATTTCTAAAACAACACATGCCTGCAGGTAAAATGTTAATCCCCTCTTTTTGCCAAGTAATAGTAGGTCTTGGAGTTCCAGAAGCTTCACATGGCAGAGTAATAGGGTTATTTAAAATTACATCCAATGTACTTGGGTGTGTCTGGATCATTGGAGGCTCTGAAAAACATCAAGTAATTAGAAGATTAAAAGTTATTTCCTACCTGAAAAGGAAAAAAAAAGGTTTTGGCTGTATAGCCTTCATCAGATGTATATATATATATATATATATATATATTTTAGATTACATTATGTTTTTAAAATCATGTACTGATTCAATAATCTTTTGAACAAGACATACCCTGGACTGTCAGATGAACCTGCCTATGTGCTGAGCCAGCAGGACTGCTTGCTGTGCATGTGTATCTGCCACTGTGAATGTGATCAGCTGCTGTGATCTCTACTGGACCTAGAAAAAGACAAAATCAGGCATTACACAATTATAACTAGAAGTAGAAACAAACTATATACAGCTTAAGAGGAAGCATTATTTGTTACAGTACCAAATTACAGATCTACAGCTTTTACTCTAACTTTAGATGAGTCTAGCATCTCAATGATTCATTAGTTAAACAATCTGAGTAAAAATACAATGTAACATATTTACAATCTATGGGATTTGTCTCTTCCAGAACATAAATTTGTATTAAAAATTAGCCGTTTCTTACCAGAAGGTAGAATTGTGTATTCATGTCCATGGGTTGGCAGCATAACCCCATCTTTAAACCAGTGAATTGCAGGCTCTGGCACTCCAGATGCAGTGCAAGTTATAATTACTGGGGACAGCCTCATGACCAAAAGCTCGGTTTGTTCATCAGCAATAGAAGGAGGGACTGTAATTTTTAAACAACAAAATAACATGAATAAACCATAGTTTTTATGACATCTGTTATGGTTAACCTAATCTTAATGCACTGCACAAGTATAAATTAATATAATATTTACAGTGATGCATGATATTGTATAATTTAAAAATGTAAGTTAAATCATTCTCTCATGACAGTATGAGATGGACCCTGCAACCTTGTAGTCTCTACTTTGGCACCTTAAACACCTATATGTGCAGTTTAAAAAAAAATAATACTATAGACGCTTCCAGAAAATAATGTGAAAGAAAGTTCTAAGTAGTCACAATTGTGTTATTCTGATTCAAACTCCAGTGAAAGGTAGCGACATTAATGTCAATAAAAATAACTGCATTAGACAATTTACGAAGGTTTTCTGACAGTCTCAAAAATCACTTTCTTTAAAGGTTTGCTGTTTGTTGCTATTGAAGGCATTAATATGTGAACAAACTCAAAAACTATGTTTTAAAATTTCCAGTGATGCTCAAGCAAGTAAATACTGCATTCCTCTTCAGCTATACAAACATTCAACAGTAAGAGCTGTTCATCATTATATCTCATTGTAAATCTGAAAGGACAACTTCCCATTTTTATTTAAGTTTTAAAATATATTAATTGCAATTAAAGAGTTATAACTAAGTAATCAGACACAATGTTATAATTTAAAAATTATACATTTTCAAAATTTCAAAGAGCGGATTAAAATAAATTAAATCATAAAAGCTTACTGTTCTTTTATCCAAAGCCTTGTGTAACATATACACATTTAGCCTGGGACAGGATTATAGAACTGCATCTGAGGAATGCACCTCATGTCACTGAACTTAATTACACAACATGGAAACTTACAGAAGGAGGAGGAGGTGGTTAGGAGCACGCGCTGATACAGTGCATTGCTGCACCCACCACATGACAAACCAACTCCGGACCCCAGGTTAGGACCCGAGTGCAGCCATGCAACAGGTGACACCTCAGGCAATGTGATTTAATCTTCATGAATGTATTATCTTATGATGATGTCAATATTATTTTTTTAATGCTATGTGTTTCCATTCTGGACATGGATAACTTGGTTTGGATTCTTCATTAGTACCATCACATGTCTGCTTTATGATTTTTACCTTGTACAGTAAGTTTCATGGATCTTTGATCTTTTCCAGCATCATTTGACACAACACACTCATAGATAGCACTGTCTTCCACTGTTGCAGCAATCACTACCAAAGACCCTGAAGATAAAACCCTGCATACAAGGACAAGAAAAGAGCATAATTTCTGCCTCAAACACTGGATAAGCAGGGAATGACTTATTGATTACAATTCTCTAGTGAACCATTCAGTATATTAAGGAGTAACAAGTTCATCAACAATAATGTAGCAAATACAAGTGAGATCATGAAACAGACTTTATTATATGTATATACATTACTTGTTGTGGTCAAACAACAAACTAAAGGCAAATAAATATAAGTCTTGAAGATCATGATGAGTATTGAAGATTGTAACTATTTTTTTTTTTGACTTTTTGTATATCTGTCTGACACCTTCATCTATTGTGACTGACATGATCAGGATATGGTACAATTGTTTACAGATGTTTCTTAACAAGTGGACCACACACATCATTCAACTTGTCACACAGAGGCAAGTAATGAACCACTAATTGTGCAGGTTAAATTCCAGTACCTCAGGCGCTACAATACACCATTTAAAAGATCCAAAAGTTTGGATCATTGAGGTAGTGGCTTATGTAGATAAGGATTTGTTAATCACCCATAATATACTGCATTATATTGTGACTATTCTAACAGGTCTTTAATAAAATACAAAGGAATTCACTAAAGTTTTTTGAAAACATGTTATATTACATTATTATAATGATGTATTCCAATAATTTCTACATACATTGGAAATAAGATTGGTAAAATTTAGAATGTTTGCATTTGTTGCAAAAGGAGAACTAGCAATTTTTGGAAAACATTAATGTTTTCTGAATTTCCATTCTTAGAAAGGCTTTATAGATAATGTGTCTCAAATAGAAAAATAATTAAAGTGGGGAATCCAGTTTCCTCCAATGTTGCAAACGCACATCATTAACATTTTTAGTAGCTCTTAACTGGCCCAGTGTAATGTGGTTTTTGGTGTCCATGTGAACTTGCTTGCTCTTCATAAATGACTGCCGATAGGATATACTGTATACTGAGTTAATGCCTTCTTTTTGAATCATAGTTAACAAACACTTTGTTTGTGAGTGTGAAGGACCTGGCCAGAAGGACAGAAGTGGTTGCTGACATTATTAATGGATGTATTTGTTAAAGTCTCAATGACTAATCAAATATTAAGGGTAAGAAATTTACTTAAATGCACTAACTGGCAGACAAAATTAATTAATGCATTTTGAAATGGAGCTGGAGTGAGGAGTTGTAGACAGAGAGACGCTGCAAACATAGCCAAAGAAAAAGCTGTATGGCTAAAGGCATAGTAATTAATATTGCAACATTCATTGTAAATATGGAGGTGGCAAGGATCAATTTAGGATTTGGTTTATGAATGGCAAATCTTTGTTTTGTTTATCCAAGCCATGTGTAGATGCTAGGGCTTGGGACTTCAATGCTTCTAGTTTAGTTTCTTTCTCCAACCTAATGATTCATTGGCATTTGCAGTCACACGCCTTTACTCCAACTGTATAAAATCGCGCCTTATCATACCTTATCATGTAAGCAGCTTTAGAATGGTCTAACTCTGGTGGTCCTGTATTAAAAGAAGCAGGTTCAAAAATGCATTTATGGATAGTCAAGGTATAACCCATCCATCCAGTGTCAATCTTAGCAGCACTGCGTACAAGACTGATGAGAGCACCAGTATATCACAGAGTACACTCATTCACATAGACACACTCACAACTTTCAGGCTTTAGAGTCACCACTATTTTGGGATGTGGGAGGAAAACTCATACAAACAACAGAGAGGATGTGCAAAGTGCTCTGAGACCAGATGGACATTTTTTTATTTCTCATTTAATAATGAATAAATACAGATTCATTTTTACAAAAAACGACCAGAGGTATGAATACTATTAATTAATGTATGATGAATGAAAATCACTAAAATGTACATGTATGTTTAATGTTTTGAAAATAAAAATGAGAAAAAGTATGCATGTAAAGTAGGTAAATTTGTATGGTCAGGTCAGGTCAGGTTGGGGAGCATGCACTGGTACAACATGTTGCTGTGCTCACCACACAACAAAACAGCTCTGGATCTTGATTGGCAACCCTTCAGGCAGACACGTTGTCCAGTCCCACCCTTCGGAAATGACCATCTATCTGCCGCGGCCAGGTGTTACGTGGGCATCCCCTTGGCCTGGTCCAGCCACTCGGGTCCTCAACAATGAAGATCCTGCAATCTGGATCAGCCTCAGAGAAACATGACATATGGCCGTAGTGCTGTAACTGACACTTCCTCACAATGCAGGTAATGTGTTTCATTCGGGACTCTGTGAGCAACCGCTCATTTTATACAAAGTGAAACCAGCAGTACCCAAACATTCTCTGAGGAGACACAGTACCAAAGGAGACCAGTCTTTGTCTCAGGTCACTGGATAGCATCCATGTCTCACAACCATATAGCAAAACAGGAAGCACCAGGACTCTAAAGACTTGGACCTTCATCCTTTTGCATAGATATCAGGAGCGTTACACACCCCTTTCCAGTGATCTCATGATTCCCCCATGCTCTCCCAATCCATCTACTAACTTCATAAGAAGAGTCATCAGAGACATGAATATTACTGCAGAGGTAAGTACACCTCTGCAGACAGACACACTGCTGATGGCTGTGCCCAAAAGTTTATTAATGACCTAATCTGTATTAGGCTAAAAAAATGTAAAAAGTTTTACTTAATTTATGGAGGTATTTACTTATCTATCAATAACACTACTGTACCGTCAGAAAATGCTAATTTCTTATTTATTACCTGTACATATTCTGATTGTGGTCTGTGTTCAAAACACGACCATTCTTCTTCCACACCACATCTGGTTTAGGAAAGCCAGTAGCTTCACAGGGAAGGGTGATCTGGATATTAACAGTTGCAGTGACATCAGTTGGACTGACAACAATGGATGGAGGCACTGTGGAAAAAAGTATGTATACTTTTTGTATACTGTAGATAGATAGATAGATAGATAGATAGATAGATAGATAGATAGATAGAAATATACAGTTGTTATCTGTATATTTACTGCTTTTTACTGTTTATTATATATGGTTAATGAAAATTAATCTTGAAATCTAACAGATTTGCCTGTGCTTATATTTATATAGTTTATAGGATTTACAGGGTAATTACTGTCATGTTTACAAAATACAGTGAAATTCTTACTTGGATGTGCTAATCAACCTTCAACATGTTGCCATTTTCAGCAGCACTGTTGGTGTGTATGACTACTTAATACACATTTTAAGACTATCTACTTACCAAATATTTGTAAGTCAATTTTCTTACGCTGAGACCCTGCAGGGTTTGTAGCCATACATAAATAACGTCCTGTGTCAGTAACTTGGGCAGAGAAGATGTGTAGAGAGCCATTTTCCATGATAGAGTATCTGTGAGTGAAACAAATATACAGCATAACTTTAGCTAAGGCTCCTGTATAAAAAAAATAAGTAAACAAAACACCAACAATTTTTGAAAATGAGGCTAATAATTTAAGATCAAATCGTTACTATTAAATTGATTAAACGTGAAATAATATTAAAGTAGACAGTAGACCTTATTTTTATATTTTTATTTCAGATAACAAGTGTCACATATGCATGTCAATGGATCACTCTCTGGGCTCAACTGAGGTATGTACTACCACCCCAGCTAGAGAGGGGGCACTAGCATTAATCATGTCCTCTTCTGTCCCCTCCACAGTACCGAGAAGATGCCTAGTGAGGGCATTTGACTCTGCCCCTTCTGGTCCCTCAGCTTTAAACACCAAGAACACCGGAAGGAGGCGTCATTCTGTGAAAAGACCCTGCACTGAACACTGCAGGATGGAGCTCCTACCTGGTGACTGAAAAAAAGCCTTTACAAAGTAACGGCTCCTTTTGTTTTTGGAAGTGTTGTGTTCCATCTTGTACCGTACAGTGCCTTTATTTTTGTTAGTTTTCCTTTGATTAAATGACTTGCTTGTTGGCCCAACATTTCTTCTTTGGGCTTGCAGTTCTTCATTAGACCACACAGGGTACACATGAAAAAAATTTACTATAACCAAGCAGTGTTGAGATGCTAAATAAACACGATACAGTCTGTTAACTATTTGTCAAACTTTTTCCAAATCTAACCAACATTCAACGTTAGATTTTATACACAATATACATATTTAAAGATCGCACACTTACAAATAATAAAAAAGGAATTAAAATAAAGTGAAACACAAAGAGACTACTGTAACACTGACTGGTTTTAATTATAGATATATGAAATTCATCATAATGGAAAAAATGGTTATCATGCAGTATTGCTGAGCACTACTTTTGAGGATCCAAAAAAAGTCCAGGCCTGTGCCATAAGAAACACAGTAGGCAAAATCATCTAAAAAGACTGTAGGCCACAAACAAGTGATCTGAGGACACGCTTGTTTAACTGATGGATTCGATAAAGAGGGAGTTGACCAAGCCACCATGGAGATATGGAAGGAAGTGAGAACACTGAGGTGTGAGGAAATCAATATATTGACCAATGGAAAAGTTTATTTTTCTTCTGACCAAGTATTTTAACAAATGATTATCAATGTGAACAAGTACAACACAGCTAATTAAGCATATTATAAGAGAGTGAGAAAGGTCATAGGTTTGCAAAGACATCGTCAGAGAATGGGAGAGAGATACAGAGTGTGATCACCATCGCCACATAAAGCTTCCATTTACCTAACTACCAAGTTAAAAAATCAGCACAGGAGAGATGACAAAGGGTTATTAAGGGGCTATGTCACATTATATTTATTTTTCTGTGTGGATGATGGTATTAATAATCTTGCTTACAGCTTTGTGGGAGAATCTTGTTTTCTTGTGTAACAACAATGAATTTGTTAAACTTAAGTTCTGGGGGTGCCTTCATAGTCAGTACTTATCAATTCCCAGTATATTTAATCAAGAATATAAGTTTTTCATTTCTGAACAACACAGTTGCTAACTGGAATTTGACTGTGCTCATTTTTTCTGTCAGGTTTCATAACATGTCTGGGAAGGTGAATTTAGAATATTTTAAACACGTTAGAGCAAAAAGTGAGGCTAAATAGTTATTGCACTTTTAATAGTGTTAAATAATGGGTAGTTGTTTGTTATAATCAATAAGATATATAGAATATTATGTGCATGATATAATTTTATCTGTGCAGAGAACATAAATTTATGCAATGTAAAAGCATACTTGCATAATTAATTAGCTGTTTAACTTTTACACTTAACCAATGATACTTTATTCATTCATTTGCTCTGGCATTTGTACATGATCACCATGAAACTTGGGCATCTATACTCATAATGAATAACCAAAAATATTGTCAGGGCCAAAAAAATGTATTTTACCAGTCCTGATTAAGTTCGCATAAGTTAGCATCTGAAGGCAAATTTATATCACAAATAGAAACATACAATACACAGCCATTTTAATTTATATTTATTACAGTCCAAATATAAATTTATATGTGCAGCTGTGTCTCTAATACAATGATCACAACTAAAAAAAGAACACAAACTGTTTTGTTGACTTAATAAATTAATATGATGATTACCTGGGATTACTTCCTGACATTACGACTCCATCTTTTCTCCATGTTATCCTAGGCGCTGGAACTCCACTGACAATGCACTCTAGTACAGCTGGTTTATCAACATGCACTGAAAGAGTTTGCGGTCCATCCTGTATAGTTGGTGCAACTACAGGGTGAAAAAGATTTATACATGTTTACTGGAGGAGCTCAGCTATTTTAATGTCCAAAACTTTCTGCTCTGCATCCATCAGTTTACTTAAGATGTTTATCTAGCACAAGGTTCTTGGGGTTGGGGGTGTGGGGTGGGAGACTGTTTTAGTAGCAAAGGGTGCAAGTCAGGAATACATCTTTAACTGTAATTGGAAGGCAATTACTGGGCACACCATGGGCAGGTGATTCTGTCAGGAAGACATTTAAAGAAAGACACCCACCTAAAATTTTAATGATGTGGGATCCCAATGCTCTAATTCAGCAACTTTATATCAATGCACTGCTTCTATTTACATTTTACACATATGAATAAATTTTAACTTTGTAAAATAAAGGTATTAATTGATCATCATAAGATTTGTGGCTATAAATACATGGAAGACCCACTGCACTTTTTACACAGAATCAAAGCATACTAGTGTCAACTTGTCACTATGTTCAATGTGTTAAAGGAATTACTTAAATGCAGTACATTGAAAGTAGAAATTCTACTAATAATAGATGTAAGACTGAGATGTGGCACATTTATTAACATTGCCATTAAAGGCCACTTTGACAGTTCTTGGATTTGTAAAGAAACACATTAGAAGTAGGACTCAATGGTTAAACATTGTCACACATGGGCGTCTAAGAATCACCTTCCAGACTATGTAGATGCATGTGGTACCACTCCGGGGTCAAAAGAGAGCCTGTTGCTAATTGTACCATCTACTTATGCCTCCCCAGTACCGAAAGGACGCCCAATGAGGGCAACATACCATATCCACAACATACCAAGAAGTCCCACCTCTATAAAAACAGACCTCCCCAGAAGGAGTGGTTGGAGTTGGGAGTGAGGTTCTCTGCATTAATTCCACAACCCTGATCTGCTACCTACTGGGAGAAGACACTTGTGAGGCAATTATCATGCCTCTTTTCTATTGTACTCCCGGGCACTTATTTTGATTCTATTTTTTGGAGACTGTCATTAAACGGGGTGACCCAGTTGGCACCCCATCTATTTCTGCGGACTCCTCTGCTCCTTTACCCATTGAAAACATGCATCCTAAAAAGTAGTTTATTAAACCAGAGTACTGATTTTATGCCTATTGTGACACTCAAACACAGAAATATGTATCACACAAAGAAATAAATATGAATCAACCTAAAACATCCACTTTGCAGATTACCAATATGATGGCAATCAACAATACTTCCAAATGAGTCTACCTTGTACACGTTTTTAAGTTTTTTTCTGTGAGAATATTTCTTTGCTTTCAGTCAAGTTTTTTCATTATATTTTCAAGGAATATTCCATCCAGAAATGATATTTTTTGTGTATGTTACTTACCCTGTGTAGTTTGTAGTGATGGACAAGAAATATTTTTATTCTCATATTTTAACGGAGAACAGAGATAACAAACTTTTTGATTGAATTGTTGTCTATGGAAAGCCACACTAAACAATATATAAAAACATCCATGAAAAATTTCGCTCTAGCTGTGCTGCATAATCCACATATCAAATTAACCAGTAATATGCTCACTATGTGCAAAATTCATGTATTTTTGCTAACATGTTAGGCAGGCAGAGTGACATAGTGGTTAAGACTTTGATCATCAAACCTTGAGGTCATGGGTTCAAATCCTGCTACTGACACTGTGTGAACATTAGCAAGTCACTTGACCTGCCTCTGCTCCAACTGGAAAAGAAAATGCAACCATGTATCTCAAATGTATTACATCACCTGGGATAAAGGCATCAGCCTAATAATAAAACATTGTTAAATAAATACATCCGGAGCAATGCATGCAAAAGAAACTCATTCATGCTGGAACACAGGACACTAGATCAATGAACGAGGGGAAAAGGTGGGTTTTCAACTTAAAATCTTGAACTCATATAAACTTTCCATGAAATTGGCTATTTTGAAGAATTCCTCAATGTCGAGCACAGTTATAGTGTGCATTTCAAAAAATGGCATTAAGAACTGATTTTCTTGGATGACACAAAAGACACACCACGAGTAAGAGTGGCACAAGCAGATACCTGAGTTTAGAAATTATAAACATAATGTTTTAAATCTATTTTTTCCCAGCACCACCGGAAGCAAATCTACACATGAACTACTATAAAGCTAGTCTTTAATATGTTATAGTAGCAGTAATACTACCCCAGTGAGATAATACATATACTCATTAATGAAAGACATATTGGTTGATTGTAAATTCTACATTGCTCTATTATAAGTGAAAGAGGGTGTGCGTGAGGGTGACTGACTATACTCTTTCAGTACTAATTCATGCCTTGAATTTTTCCTACCAGGAATGTATCTGACTCCATACAATCCTCACAAAGAAGTGGAAGGGGTATAAACAAATAACTAATGCACAGGATCACAATTTATTGCATTATAAACAGGCAAATACAAGCTTGTCTAAAACATTTCAAAGAGCTTTTTCTGAACATTCTTTCACCTACGTTGTACAAAACCTAGGTTTTCATTTCTAACAAATCACTTAAAATTATTTCATAAAACATATTGCTTTTTAATTGAATTATGTTTGTGTCCTCTTAAGAATCTATTTATTGTAACTGGGGAAGAATGTTTTTAATATTTTGATAAAGTTTATTTTTATTTTCATCTTTTGTTTACTTGACTTGGAAGATGTTATATAACTAAAATCATTCTACAATCATTGCATCAGCATCTCTTGTGGTAATATATGAATAGAGCGACACTTCTGAGTCGTATTATCCAGTGTAAAATCCATCCATCCATTATCCAACCCACTATATCCTAACTACAGGGACACATGGGTCTGCTGGAGCCAGTCCCAGCCAACACAGGGCACAAGGCAGGAAACAAACCCCGGGCAGGGCACCAGCCAACCGCAGCCAGTGTAAAATAAGAAAACAAATTAATTTTTTACTTTAATTTTTGCTTTCGCCCTCATGTTTCATTTGGCTGGTTTCTATTGATAACTTCAGTTTTTAATTTGCCTGCCACTAACTATAATTCCTGTCTTATGCGTATCTCTTGGTCTTATCTCAATCTCCATTATCGATGGAGACTCCGGCCCAGAGTTTTCTGAAAATGACACTCTATCGTGCTCTGATTGGTTTGTAATTATTTTGTGGATCTTCCCTGACTGGATTCTGCTCATTACAACGTCACATTAATTGGTTGGTCGCCCTTCATAGAAGAAAAACATTTTCCAACATCATACAGCCCTTGTTGTGCAGCTTACCTGTGTGCATCTAAATTGCATTTTGTAAAGTTTGAATGCTGCATATATGCATAAAAAGCAAGTTACAGTATTTACTGGTCACTGCAGATTTATACAAAATCCTGAGCTGGCAGCATCATTGTGAAGTGAAAAATTCAGGGCCTCGTAAAAATCATATTGTAAATAATTCAGACGAACACCTCTAAACAATGTTTATTACTTAAACCTAATCTGTTCAATAAGATGGAGCACATTCTGCAGTAAAATTAATAACTAGGTGCTTAATGAAGTGGATAGGTGTAATAATAATTCATTACATTTATATAGCGCTTTCTCAGTACTCAAAGCGCTATCCACACAGGGAGGAACCGGGAAGGGAACCCACAATCTTCCACAGTCTCCTTACTGCAAAGCAGCAGCACTACCACTGCACCACCTGTGAGGAAAGCAGCTGATCTCACAATATTACAGAACAGAGAGAAACATTTAAGCACAGTATATTAAAAATAAGATATAAACACATGTATGCACCAATGTATTTTTTTTGTATGTTTCCCTGATTAGGCTTTCTTCTTCTTCTTTCTGCTGCTCCCGTTAACAGGCTGCCACAGTGGATCATCTTCTTCCATATCTTTTTGTCCTCTGCACCCATAACCTGCATGTCCTCTCTCACCACATCCATAAACCTTTGCTTAGGCCTTCCTCTTTTCCTCTTCCCTGGCAGCTCTATCCTTAGCATCCTTCTCCCAATATACCCATCATCTCTCCTCTGCACATGTCCAAACCAACGCAATCTCACCTCTCTGACTTTGTCTCCCAACCGTCCAACTTGAGCTGACCCTCTAATGTACTCATTTCTAATCCTATCCATCCTCGTCACACCCAATACAAATCTTAGCGTCTTTAACTCTGCCACCTCCAACTCTGTCTCCTGCTTTCTGGTCAGTGCCACCGTCTCCAACCCATATAACATAGCTGGTCTCACTACCTTCCTGTAGACCTTCCCTTTGACTCTCGCTGATACCCGTCTGTCACAAATTACTCCTGACACTCTACTCCACCCATTCCACCCTGCCTGCACTTTCTTTTTCACCTCTCTTCCACAATCCCCATTACTCTGTACTGTTGATCCCAAGTATTTAAACTCATCCACCTTCGCCAACTCTACTCCCTGCATCCTCACCATTCCACTGACCTCCCTCTCATTTACACACATGTATTCTGTCTTGTTCCTACTGACCTTCATTCCTCTCCTCTCAAGAGCATATCTCCACCTCTCCGGGGTCTCCTCAACCTGCTCCCTACTATCGCTACAGATCATAATGTCATCAGCAAACATCATAAACCACGGGGACTCCTGTCTAATCTTGTCTGTCAACCTGTCCATCACCATTGCAAATAAGAAAGGGCTCAGAGCCGATCCCTGATGTAATCCCACCTCCAACTTGAATGCATCCATCACTCCTACTGCAGACCTCACCACTGTCGCACTTCCCTTGTACATATCCTATACAACTCTTACATACTTCTCTGCTGTTCCCGACTCCTTCATACAATACCACAGCTCCTCTTGAGGCACCCTGTCATATGCTTTCTCCAGGTCCACAAAGACGCAATGCAACTCCTTCTGGCCTTCTCTAAAATTCTCCATCAACATCCTCAGAGCAAACATTGCATCTGTGATGCTCTTTCTTGGCATGAAACCATACTGCTGCTCACTAATCATCACCTCACTTCTTAACCTAGCTTCCACTACTCTTTCCCATAACTTCATGCTGTGGCTCATCAATTTCATTCCCCTGTAGTTACTGCAGTCATGCACATCCCCCTTATTCTTAAATATCGGCACCAGTACACTTCTTCTCCACTCCTCAGGCATCCTCTCACTTTTCAAGATTCCATTAAACAATCTGGTTAAAAACTCCACTGCCATCTCTCCTAAACACCTTCATGCTTCCATAGGTACGTCATCTGGACCAACAGCCTTTCCATTTTTCATCCTCTTCATAGCTGTCCCTACATCCTCCTTGCTAATCCGTTGCACTACCTGATTCACTATCTCAACATCATCCAACCTCTTCTCTCTCTCGTTCTCGTCATTCATTAGCCTCTCAAAGTACTCTTTCCATCTGCTCAACACACTCTCCTCGCTTGTGAGTACGTTTCCATCTTTATCCTTTATCACCCTAACCTATTGCACATCTTTCCCAGCTCGGTCCCTCTGTCTAGCCAATCGGTACAGGTCCTTTTCTCCCTCCTTAGTGTCCAACCTCTCATAAAGCTCATCATATGCCTTTTCTTTAGCCTTCACCACCTCTCTCTTCACCTTGTGCCTAATCTCCTTGTACTCTTGTCTACTTTCTGCATCCTCTTCCTCTGTATACTCTCCTGTATTTCCTCATTCCATCACCAGGTTTCCTTTTCCTCCTTCCTTTTTCCAGATGTCACGCCAAGCACCCTTCTTGCTGTCACCCTTACTACATCTGCTGTAGCTTCCCAGCTGTCTGGTAACTCTTCACTGCCACCCAGTGCCTGTCTCACCTCCTCCCTAAACTCAACCTTGCAGTCTTCCTTTTTCAACTTCCACCATTTGATCCTTGGCTCTGCCCTCACTCTCTTCCTCTTCTTGATCTCCAACGTCATCCTACAGACCACCAACCTATGCTGCTTAAGTACACTTTCCCCTGCCACCACTTTGCAGTCTTCAATCTCCTTCAGATCAACTCTTCTGCATAGGATGTAATCTACCTGTGTGCATCTTCCTCCACTCTTGTACGTAACCCTATGTTCCTCCCTCTTCTTAAAATACGTATTCACCACAGCCATGTCCATCCTTTTGGCATAATCCACTATCCTCTGACCTTCTTCATTCCTCTCGACACCATACCTAACCATCACCTCCTCGTCTGCACTGTTCCCTTCACCAACATGCCCACTGAAATCTGCTCCAATCACGACTTTCTGTCCCTTGGGTACACTGTTCATCACTTCATCCAATTCACTCCAAAAATCTTCTTTCTCATCCATTGCACACCCAACTTGCGATGCATATGCACTAACAACTTTCATCATCACACATCCAATTTCCAGCTTCATAATCATTACTCTGCCTGACACTCTTTTCACCTCCAAAATACTCTTGACATACTGTTCCTTCAGAATAACTCCTACCCCATTTCTCCTCCCATCCACACATGATAGAAGAATCCACCCACAATATATCAACCTTCCTTCTCTCCATCATATTTGCTAACTCTCTCCCCTTACCAGTCATACTGCCAACATTCAAAGTTCCTACCCTCAGTTCCACTCTCTTTACGTTCCTCCTCTCCTCCTGCCTCCGGACACGTCTCCCACCACTTCTACTTCTTCGGCTTTACAAATGATATTTGATACAAGATGATTTCCGTTTGCTGTGGACTGCTTATAATTAATCCTCTCGCGAATAAACATAGAGCTAAACTTTTTGAAGTGTCTTACATTTGCAATGCATTCGTTTAATGACAAGGCAAACACTGCCACTTCTGAAGGCTGATACTTTCAAATGTAAGCAGTGAATTAACATGACACGGGCAATTTGCTGCGGCAACTTAAAGAATATCTTTCTTTTTCTATGCTGCGAACACGCTATGAGAGTCTTGCAAGTGCTGATAGTTTTGAAAGTAAATAAAACACACCAATCTGATTTTCATTGTTGCTCTGAATTTTTTACTATACTGTTCCTTCTCTGAATTTCCAATTAAATGCCCACATGCCCAGTGTACGTGAAAGACTATGTCATATGTGTTTCCCGGCATTTCTGTATAAACAGTGATCCTTTTGAAAATTATTTGAAAATGCTAGTGAAGTCAGTGATCAGTGAAAAAGTACTAGTGAGGGAGTAGCCTCAGTCTCTTGTCACTTTAGTTACAGCTCTAATTAATGAACAATTAACATCAATACTTGTTTTTCAAAGATTTGTCTTTTTAAACCTAGATAGCATGGTGGTCAAACCCTACATTCACTTAATGGATTTTCTCCAATATTCCAAACACATCCATTCTTCATTAATTGGTAACTATAAGTCATCCCAGTTTGAGTGAGTATGAATGTGCTTTTCAATAGACTGGTGCCCTTTCCAAGGCTGGTTTTCACCTTGTTCCAGAAAGGATTTTTATTTACCGTGTATTTGTTAAGTTGTTTTGGTAGTACTGAAAACTAACAAATCCTCCTTTAAAAAGACCTAAAAGTAAAATACATTTGTCATTTTATTTCCAGGAGGAAAGTCGTCAGTACTGCTGTCTCATAACTCCAGAGACCAAATTTATGATTCTCTCAAATGGAAATTTCCTCTATGTCTGACAGAGTTTTTTCCGTTTACTCCATTATACTTTCACATGCCAAAAATATGAACATCAAGAAAGCCGGCATTACTAAGTTTGCCCAGCGCGAGTAAGAGAGCATGTATGCCTGATTGTTTCATAAGACGGACTGCTGCTCCCGTTTGGACTTAATTCTTGCCTTGTGAATGACTCTGTCTAGATGTCTCTGGATTTCTGGCACTATTAAATGGATAAAAATATAAAAAAGATGGATGTCACATTGTGCTAGTTAAAACATCCAGAAGTCATAAAGGCTATGTACAGAATTTTACTCTTTGGGTAAAGGATTTTGGTACTGAAATACTCTAAGAATAATGTATACTTTACCCTACAATTAAAAAATAAAGTAAAACACTGTAGCATTTTGAATACTTGTTAAGTCTTTATTTTATTTTAGTCCTGATTCAGCAAACAAGATACAGAGAAGCATCTGCCTTTGCTATTCTTTTACCATATTTTTATACATTGTGTTTTGTTTAAGGACGGTGTTCACGATGAAAGGAATAATAAACTAATGACTGAGGTTTTTAAAAGAAAGTTTATGCTTATATAATTGAATTTAGTGAAGTACTCTTACCTTGCACATTAAAAATGAACTCCCTGGTAGTATTTCCAGCAATATTACTAGCAACACAAGTATAGTTTGCTCTGTCTCCAAGTTCAGCATTATTTATCTGAAGATATCTTCCATTAGACAAAATTCGAATACGAGGTGAAGACTAAAAAAAGAAAAAACATATATTAATATAAAAAATAAACTTGTTCTTTACATTGGTGTCAAAAGGCCAAATGTTAACTTAGTTCTGAGTATGCAAGGGACATGAAACTGAAAACTTACCAATTATAAAAAATGTAATTTTAATGTTTCTGTCATTGGATGGCTTACAAGAAATATTGAGTCTTCTCTTGCAAATGTATCTTAAAAGCTCAATTAACGTAAAGAAACACAGTTGTCAAATTAGTTTGGTAAAAAAGACTAGGGAAAGGGCACAATACACAATTAAATAGGACATAATAAGAATTTTTTTTATCTGTAACAGAATTACATTTTAAAAATAAAAACATATTAGAATTGTGATACTAAAAAAATAGTAGATTTTGAAAATGAAAAGTTTATTTAATAAATTTTGATTGAGTGTTAAAATCCTGAACAAGTTTTTAGTAGGTGGAAATTCTGAAAATAGGCAAAAAATATTGAGAACTAAAGAGATGTGGTCAAGGCACTATTCTCCATGTACTCTTATTTCCTCCCATTTTCCAGAAGTATCCTTGTTAGTATCACAAGCAAGATAAAATCAGTCCAGGTCCTGTCTGAATGGCTCTAGGTGGATGTTTGAGTGGTCCCTGTAACGGACTGGTGTGACATCCAAGTTTGCTGCCTGATTTTCACCTGATGCTACCGGGTATGATTTTGGAAAAACAATGCCTAAATGGAAAGCTAAATTATTCATATCAAGCAGAAACTGTTTTAATTATATGCTCTTAAGCTGTTCAAATAATTAAATTCTCTGAAGCGAATTTACAAATACTTCATCAAGAATTGTAAAGAGATTGCAGCATGACTGTGTAATTCTTAACACTTTTTCAAACCTAAAGTTACAAACCACTTTGCCACCCTTACCTATTGAACATTTAAAAATATTTATACTACAAAATATACACTGATATTGTCTGAATGTTTTATGCTTTCTATTCATTAATATTTTATTTTTAACTTTAACTGTGTTTGTAAAGATGTCAATGCTCCAAGCATGTTTAAAGGTAAAGTTTGTTGTATAAAAATAAACTCAATTGCTATATTACCTGAAGTGGTTTTCCATTTCTGAGCCATGTCAGAGTCGGAGGTGGAATAGCATCTGATTTACATTCTAGCATTGCCTGCATATTTTCGAGCACTGAAACATCTTGTGGGTCACTTGTACCAGCTATGTTTGGAGGAACTGAAAAGTAAGACATTTAAATGTAATTTTCCTTAAAAATGCATGCCACTAGTATTGAATGTAGTAATGAAATACATAATGAGTTACAAAGGAAATAAAAAAGAAAAATAAAGGAAAACTTGCCATGCACTCGCACTAGATACTCTTTTTCATCATCACCAGCTGGACTGGATGCCAGGCATGTGTATCTACCCGCATCTTCAACCTGCAAGCAAATGATGTAATTAGGGTTTGTTTGAATTAAATATTTAAAACAATGAATGAGGAAACTGGATTTCTTTTTAAACTTGAATGAAAAAAACAGAATATGCTTTCAACTCTAAAAGTTTAATAGAGTGAGAGAGATGGGTTCAGGGTTAGGACTAGGGTTAAACAGAAAAAAAATCTTGATGTATGGAAAATGGGAAGCCACTTCATTGTTCAGAAACTGTTTTTATACTTGTGTTTATTTTTACCAATTTTATATTCATTGTTACATACATTTACCTCATACCAATATAAATCTTATTGATAACCACACTTAATCTGTGATAAAGTACCATGGATCATGAAGATTAAAGAATATAGGGTGCATCAATCTCAGTCCTGGAGGGTTATATTACTTTATGTTTAACCCAATCAGTTTCATAATCAGACTATTTTACTTTCAGCTTCATATTTTACATTTTTAATTCCACCAACAAAACACAGTCAACAGTTACAACATAAATGAAAATAGTTTAGAAACTACGATTTAAACATCAATGGCATTTAAATATTTAAATTCAAATTGTTGAAATCAACATTTAAAAGCATTTTGAACTAGTAAATGCTAATTTTGAGGTGATAATAGTCAACAATGGTGAGTAGAGAATTTGATATTATTATCACTCTTATTTCATTAACCATGATGCATCTGGCAGAATAAGGTATTAAAACCAACATTTAAGATATTTATATTTATTACCTTGCCAAAGTCCTCTATAGCTACATTGTTGCTGGAAAGGATACAAAATATTTTCCTGTGGTGACATCTGCAGCATGATGTCTTGCAGGAATTCATAAATAACATAGTGAATACATTTATCACATTTAATTACTACAGAATTCACAGGATAGTCATCTGACTTTGAAGCCTCTTAACAGGGGTGTCAGATTCATATTGTGGAGTTCCATTGTGATGGATTTTGTTCCAGCTGGAACGGATTATAAAGTTATACAATTGTGAACCTGTTTGTTCTTGACCTGTCAAAGTCACTGCTCTTTATGGTCCACAGGATAAATAAATCAGTCAGACAAACAAAATGGCTTCATTCAAGACTAGTATGAACAGCAGACACTGATGTTCAGCCAATCAACATCTAACCTAAAAGTTCTAAGTCTTTTGTACCTTCTATTTTGTGTTTTGTTACATTATATTAAATACAGGAGTGTAGATTTACAATGACATTTGGTCATTAAGAGGTAAAGAAAGTGAAAACAATGATTTCTACCTGAATACTGGTTATGTATAGAACATTTCCTCCACGTAACACAAAAATACCATCAGCTGCTGGCATGGGACGGCCATCTTTCATCCAAGTAAGTTCAGGTATTGGTACACCAGTAGAGATGCAATGCAGTTCTAAAGCATGGTTCTCAATTACAGACACTTCCTCCGGTATGTCAGATCCATTTATACGAGGTGGGTCTGGAGAATAAGCACAGATTACAATAATTCATTTTTATGACATTTACATAGATTGTTCATCATGGGCAAGATACGGATTTTCCTCAGTTGGAAGTAACCTATACAGTATAATTACTAGTTCAGTAAACTAAAGCATGGCACATAAAGTAAAATAAAAACACAACATGCAAAGCAAAATAATATGCGATTAAACAAAAATGGTTTAGTGTATTAAAGTATGATGTTCATTTGATTTATTTAAGTACTTGAATGTTTTTGTAGAGACCTTTTTAAGAACTTGCATTCAAAAAGGACATCTTAATTATATGATGGTTAGGATTCCTTGGATCAAATCCCAGCTCACTTACAGTCTTGGGGGAGTTTGCACATTTATGTAAAATCATAGTAGGCCTTTTTTTGTTTACACTGGTTCAACACCATGTGCAAGGTTAAAGTGATAAATGCTCTACAGTTGATGGGATGAAGTAATGTTTGTGATCTGAAGGCAAAAACCTAATAATGAACAAAAAATAACTTCTAAAAAGCAAATTTGTATGTCTGACATTTTAAACAATGTTATATCTATGGAAAATAAAAAACATTTTATGTAACTATCAATAAAATCTGCAGTTAAAATAATATCTTCTCTTGTGAGATATTTTATGTGATTTTGTGATTGAACATCTTTCTGCATCTCTTACCCAGAACCATGAGGTCAAAATGTTTGCTGGCTTCTCCTGCTTCATTGGTGGCTACACAGGTGTACATGCCTGCATCCTCCAACTCTGCTCGGGTCATCTGTACTGCTGTGCCTTGATTTAGGATACTAATGTGACCATCTGCAGAAAGTGGCTGGCCATTCTTCATCCATGATAAAGAAGGGGCTGGAGTACCATCACTAATACAGAGCAAAGCTATTGGTTCACCCTTCACCACTACAACTGTCTCCGTTTCTGCAGAAGTGACAAGTCTGGGTGGAACTAGGATGACATGATTGTCAGTTAGTTTGAAAATTATACATTCAGTTGTCCTTTCATTCTTTGTCATTCTTAATAAAAATAAAACAATTGCTCTCACCATAAACTTGCACATTGAAATGTTTATTCTCCACTCCAGCTCGATTTGAAGCCACACAGGTGTAGATGCCAGCATCTGATGTCTGTGCTCTCACCACTCTTCAGGCACGAAATAAAGTTCATAATATATACTTAATCAGGCAACATGCCTCATCTTATAAGTTTAAAACTTATTTATAATCATCCATTAATAATCATTTATTAATTCCTTGGGATTAATAAAGTATCTATCTATCTATCTATCTATCTATCTATCTATCTATCTATCTATCTATCTATCTAATCAACTAGCCACATAAGAACAGTGACATCAATTGACACATGCTACACGGATATGCTAGACTAAGAAATGGTTCCTTCTGACATATATCCAATTTTTAATATTAATTATTTAAAAAATATGTTATGGCATTGGAAGAAGAAGTTTGGAGAATAAGGTGTGAGTCATCAAATACTTAAAATACATAACGTTTCAGAAAAATCACATTAACAATCAAAAAAAAAAAAAAGATGTACCTGAGGACCTGTCCAGCAGAGAGCAAACGGATATGGGAAGAGATTGGGAGAGGAAGGCCATTCTTTAGCCAATTAAGTTGAGGAGCTGGAAATCCATTTGCAACACATTCTATGTTGATAGAACTGTCCAATATTACAGTTAACTCATCAGAATTCCTTCCATTATCCATGATTGATGGAGGGACTGCAGAGAATAATAGATACGAACAACTGTTTTTTACACTAATTTATAGCCTGTCAAATGACAGGGTTATAACAAATGGAGAACAATTTTGATTTTCTTTCAGCACATAAGGTCCAAGTAACATTACCTTGTTAATGCATTTGGTATGTTTGTTAGGATAAAGTCCAACAGATTTAAATGAATGTTTTCAGATGGATTTATTATGGTTACAAAAACTAAAATTATTAAAAATTCTCAAATTTTCATTAACAGGAATATGAAAGGAATAAGAGGCTCAAATAAAAGAACGGTGATAATTTGATTTGGCTTTTAAGGAAAATTTAAATGTACAGAGAAATAATCTTAAAACATAGAAGTGAGAAAATATGAAGGGGAAAAGGATAGAAAATAATCTCAAAACTTCTAGTACTGAAAAAGGAATACTAGTTAGTATGAGATAGATAAAATGAGTCTGTATAATAAAAAAGTTTTAATGACCAGTAGTGGATGTTAAATATTGAAGAGAGATGATTGGCTCTTGGTATAAAAAAGAAACACAATGCTTTTAAATACTAATTTCCTGGATATCATGAGACAGCATTGCAAATTTGTTATGAACAGAGATTGCAAAATTCTTTGATTAGCTTCATAGTTCTGATGAACATCACAATTGCAGTTCTCATTATAAGTGCTTGTGAATGGGGCTGTATGATAATATAGATAATGCTTAATGGTAAGGGGATTACAGTGTCTGCACTGGTGGATCACAAATACTGGGTGCGAATCCTCGTTCAGTTACTGCCCATGTGAAGTTTCCATGTTCCACTTTGTCCATGTTAATGGGTTTCCCTCTGGGTACTCCAGTTTTCCTCTCTTGTCTCAAAGATGAACATTTAAGGTTTATTGAGTAATCTATATGGTACCTATGTGGATAAGAGTGAGAATGTGTTCTGTATGACACTGGAACAAGAAACAGGATTAGTTCCCAATGATGACAGGATAGGCTCTGGCTCCCCAGCATCCATAACTTAGATAAAGTGAGTTTGATAAATATATCTATGGGGCACAACCCCCTTCAAATTTGTATATATTTTATCGTGCACCACGTAGATTAAGAAGCAGCTTAAGGAGCAGTGCGTGTACCCAAGTAGGCAACTTGCTAATTGTGTCTTCTTTGACCTTCGTAGAACTTTCATCCTTCCCCTTCACTGCTGGCCACAGCCTTCATTTGTATAAAGTGGCAGCCCCACTTCTCTTTATAATTACTTCCCTTCCTTTGCCCTTTGCCGCACACAGCATAAAAGGGACTTGGTCACCAAGATTATTACTGACAATATATAGACAGATAAAAAGAGTCAGTTAATTTTCTTTTTCAAAAATGTCACAAAATCTCAATCAAATCAAAGTGTTTTTTGAAATTTTTGGGTATTTCTTTTTCTGTTGTGGGGAGTTACCCCTACATAATGAAATACTGAATTGTCCTTTCTTAGTGGACTGCCCTAGATGTACTGTACCTTCCTGCCACATTTTAGCTTTTTAGCTAAATGTGAAATAGGATTCTTGTTTATGAGTTAGTGAGTCAATTAGTCAACTTTGCATTATATAATGCATATTTAGATATATATTGTCTTTAATGTTATTAACATGTAACTGCAGTCAGCTTCATTATATCTTTTAACATTAGAACATGAACAGCTCTACATGATTTATAAAATTACTTATTTACTCACCATACACATTTAGGGTGAATATTCTGTCCTCTTCTCCTGCTGAATTTGTAGCTACACAAGTGTATTTTCCTTTGTTGGCAGGCTGTGCACCAGTTATACTGAGTGTACTACCATCTGGTGAAATTCTGAAAGTATAAACATAGTATAGATTTTCAGGCTGGAACATTTGAATTCATTTGTGCCTATATTTTGTCCCCATTTCAAAAAACATTTAAAATTCTGATATCTTAATTAAAGATTTTATCCACATAAGTTTATAATTGAAAATTCTGATTTATTAGTAAATGTTTTATTTAGTGCCTTAATTCCAAAATGTATAGTACTTCAGAGAAAATCAACCATGAAGAACAACAGAATTTCTATGCTTACCTGGTATTATTTTCCATCGTCATAGTGAATGTGTTTCCATCCTTTAACCACTGTAATGTAGGCCTAGGAGTGCCTTCTACATTACAAATCAGTTGAACACTCTCATTGACAATCACACTGACGTCACTTGGCATTTCAGAACCTTTAATACTTGGAGGAACTTGAAATGATGAAAAAGTGAAATAAAATAAATCAAAAAGGATGTAACATATTCACCAAAAAGCATTTAAAACAACTTTTTTTTATCAGTCTTCCTTCTCAAATCACATGTGACTAGTAATAGTAATGCTTCATGGCAGATTAGCAAATTCAAACAGGTATTTCCAGCATGCCAACAAATGAATGTAAATGCAGATAGGCTGCTGTTATTCACAGTGAATAATTAAAAATATAAATATACAAATTTATTTATCAATTTAGTTTCCCCAAATGGAGTATGAAACAGTATCATCTCATACCTTTGACAGTATATTGTATTCATGCTAATTTATTTTCTACACAAAAGTAGTAGTTATTATTTATACAGTACATGTGTGTATATATACAGACAGACATGACACCCTATGTCCATAAACACACACGTTTAATCCTTCCTTTACTTTATAGCACCACACAGTGTATCAATAAGCCAAATACTCAGTCCCATCTTCCTTTCTCTCTCTTCTTCTCTTTCTGCCACTCTCACTCATCCACACACAAGCTCCGTCCACTTCCACCCAACTCCGGCTCAGCTAAAATGTGATGGTTTTCCGGTGGCACTTCCTGGTGCCACATGAGCACCCGGAAACACTCTTCTAAGCTCTGATCCCTCTGCCCCGATGCAGACCCGGGAAGCTGCCCTCTCGTGGTCCAGGGGTGGTATTGTCCCTCTCTTGGTCCTTCTGTCCACCACACTATATATATATGTGTATATATGTATGTTATATATTTTTATCTATACTGTCACACACATGCACATGGGAGGCAGCTAAAGGGTTCAAAAAAAGGATAATTCCACGCCGAACCAGGGGATGGCAGAGTGCATTAATCTTTCTCTTACTCCTTCCTTGACTGAACAATGGAAATTCCACCTAGGCTTGATGACATCACTTCTGATACCTGGCTCAGTAACATCACTTCTGGTTCTTGCCCGGATGACATCACTTGCGGTTGTAGCCCTGATGATATCACTTCTGCTTCTGGCCTGGATGACATCATTTCTTCTACCTGACTTTAAAACTGCCATGGTTTTGTCTGCCTACCAGTTCTGTCTTGGACTGTTGTCTGTAAAGACTTGCAAAAATCAGCTCCTCACTTTTGACACCCAATTAAAAGTATACGGGTGGCTGCCCCCAAATCTTTTTCTTTTATAATGCATAAATATATATATACATACTGTGGCACGCAAATGGGGGTGGTACCCAGCTGTGATGCCCAGGAGGACCGGAAGAGGGCTTGTGCCTCCTCCACACCATGAGGGGGTGACTGCCCTGGTGGCTTTGGGGACCACGGGTACAGAGCTTTGAAGCTCAACCCTGTAGGGGCCCGTGGTCACTGCCAGGGGGCACCAAGATGCCTACAGAGCCCTGGACCTCACCACTTCTGCCATACCTGGAAGTGCTGGGGGGGAAGAGGATCAGGAACACCCGGAGTGCTTCCGGATGCAAAGCCAGTACTTCCGCCACACTGGCTGGGGAGTGCCAGTGGAAGATTGCCAGGAGGCACCTGGAGCACATACGGGTGTGTATAAAAGGGGCCGCCTCCCTCCATTTGATGGCTGGAGTCGGGTGAGGAGAAAGACAAGGTCTTGGAGAGGAAAGGAGGCGGCCTGAAGAGAAACAGGCATTGAGTTGTGAGGCCTGGACTTTTGGGGACTTTGGGGGTTGTGTGTGCACAATTGTAAATAATAGGATTGTTAATAAACGTGTGTTGGGTGTAACAACGACGTCCGCCTGTCTGTGTCCAGGCTGCTTACCACACAGAGGAAACACATTTTAGTGCTACATCATAAAATTAGTCAATTATTACATCATGTTATTTATATGTAAATTCTGCACTCCTTTCTTTTTGTACAAAATGGTCTGTGAACCTGTCATACCAAATGGGAGTCTTTTACAGAGGCTTGACCAGTTTCTTCTTAAAGGCCAGCAGAGCAAGGTTGCTTAAACGGTTTTGGTCCATTATGTTGTGGCTGTACAACTTCAATGAGTTTTAATGGATTGTGCAGTCACAAGAATGTCTGAGAAAAAAAATCACATTAGGTGACCTGCAACAAATTATTGCAGATTCTGAATGAACTGGCCATTGAGTTGAACAGCAATGTAAATTCAACAGTACATATTTAAGAAATTTGTCTTCATGACATTTTAGAATTGGCAGAGCTTCCCTTGTAGTCTTAGAGCAGTCACCTCTGATATATATGCTGTGGTTTGTAAAATGTTTACAAATAATTTACTTTAACGTACCTTGTACATCCAGGTGATATATTTTTTGTGCCTTGCCTTCTATATTTGATGCCACACAGATGTAGGTGCCAGAATCTGAGAGCTGTGAACGTGCAATCTGCAGTTTACTGCCTCCAGATAAAATATGCATCTCTAGGGACTCTGTATTTTCTGGAACATAAATAAATTTTCTTATTTAAAAATATTTACTCTTCCATTCAGCCCTTCATGGGCAAAGTTTTTCCTTGAGAAGCCAGAGCTATTCTGCCAGCATCGGCTGCAAAGCAGGACATACAGTATACATTGAATGCTTTAGAAGTTTAAATTAAAAGTTTGATAGCTTACAAGAATAAATAAATTAACTTGATATTTACAATCTAATGTCCAACATTTAATTATTCACTGGGGTTTATGTGAGCCACTTAAATTAGGGCACAGTGGATGAGTTTAAAGTGGCACCAGAAATCAAATCTTTTTTCTTTTCTACATTTAGGAAGTAACCGACCCAGAAGGGAATCCTTGACCCCAATTAAACTCTGCTCGTCAACCTGCATCTATGGACCATTGAAGCATTAAAACACTCAAGGACCCCCTCAGCCTGTAGTAAGTTAGTTGCGCTATGTTGGCCTGAACTCTTTCATTACAGACTGCTCATCACCTCATCAAATGGGAATTTCCCCTGCTGGACTTTAAATCTTTGTTCTCTCCACCAGTTCATTTTACACTGACATGGTAACCTCAGTTTTACTGTATGAAAATAAATGGGTCAATATTTGAAACTATTTTAGTTACTTTATTTATCACTTACCAACTGGTCTACCATTTTTTAGCCAGGTCAAAGTAGGAGGTGGGATGCCAGTTGCATCACAAGCAAAAGTGACAGGATTGCTAATTGTCTCTAACAGTCTCTGTTCTTTTGGGCCATCAATGCTGGGAGGCACTATATGAAGAAAAAAAGATTAAAAAAAAGCCTGCAAATTCTATAGAAAAATATACAGTATTATATATATTATAGTTTAAAATAGGGCTGCAGCAAACAAATACTCAATTAATAATCAATTAGTTGGCCAGTTATTATTTTGATCAAACAGTTAATATGGGTTTTAAGAAATTCAAGGCTAGAACAAAGGTTCAAGCATCATATTCAAAACTGAAAAGTTGTATTCCCTGTACAAAGCTCTTTCCTTCATAACAATACATCTACACTTTAAAATTTCCCAAATAACTGCACAGTAACAAGTCAGTCAAGCATAACACTTTAACGGTTTTAGTCGACATCAAGGGCCAGAAGGCTAAAACCACTGTTAAGCATCAACTGAAGTGGAATGGGTCTAAATGCAGCCTACAATACCTATAACATCAGTCACGTAATTCTCAGAAGATCACAGAACAATGTCAGTCACAAAATGCTCTCCGATGACAAGAATCTAACTGCAGACCTGAACAGCCAATTGGATTGCACATTTATGATAATTGGTTTACTCGATAGCTGTCAGTAGTTGAGTTAGATAACCCACAACCCTAATCGTAACCATAGAGTAACTGGACATGCAATGGGCATTATGTAATTCTGTGCATGTTACATGTGGATGTCATTGGTAATGCGGGCTGCAGATACACTCTTTTGGCTGAAGTTGCCTAGGGCCTATTATTTGATTTTATCTGCTAGATAAAGACCACAAGATGAACTCAGTCTCCTTTGATATCATCAAAAAAAATCATCCGCTAAGAAAATTACTATCAGATAGTGATTTTGAACTACTAATAAGATCCAGTAGAAAGTAACATTGAGTGTGCTTCTGGATAAATGGGAGATGAATCACCATTACTCTGATGTGTTTTCTTTTCAGGTGCTCATTGTGGTGGTTCCATACCTTAATGAGCTCATTTTTACAGATATTGAAAAAGATGATTATCTTAGCATATATGAAGGTGAAATAACTTCACACTTTTCTTCTTTGGTCTCCGATTATTTATCCTATTTGTATCCCCTGTCACTGTCTATCTCAAAATAGGATTAATGTTACTCTTGAAACGAAATTAACTAATTGATAACAAAATGTTTTTTCAACTACTTTTATTGTTGATGATTACTGATTAGTTGTTGCAGCCTTGGCTGCAAAAATAAGATGCAATAATAACATATAAGCTTGATATGGGCCCAGAAATTTAGAATAGGCACTATATATTAATATGTTCAATAAATTTAAATTTTTTTATGTTCCTAATACCAGACTTACTCAAAAGAAGCTTGTGATATGATGTTGGTAAAGAATATTGTATCTTCACAGAAACCAATGTTAAAAAGTATGTTCCTCTAAAAATCTTAAATTCTATGAATATCCTTTTATTGAAAACCCAAGTAACCCATTGCCTGCTGTTTGGGACAACTGCCAAAGCAAGTAAAAAAAGGAAACATCCCATGCAATTAATCTGATTTATAGTTAGGTCCATAAATATTTGGAAAGTAGCACCATTTTCATAATTTTGGCTCAGTACACCACCACAACAGATTTGAAATAAAGCAATCTTTATGATGTGATTGAAGTGTACATATTCAGCTTTATTTTAAGGGATTTACCAAAAATATCTTATGAGTCATTTAAAAATGACAACCATTTTCCTGTGGCCCATTCTGAGGTTCTCTCTACAGCAGGTTTCGTTAAAGGTATCTTTGTACTTTGCCCCGCTCAGTTATCCTTCGATTCTGACTAGTCTCCCAGTCCCGAACTCCACAGCAAGATGCTACCACCATCATGCTTCTACCATGCTGAAATAGTACTGCGCAGGTAATGAGTGGTGCCTGGCTTCTTCCAGACATGAGGCCAAACAGTTCAATCCTGGTTTCACCAGACCAGCGAATTTTGTTTCTCATATCTGAAAGTCCTTTAGGTGCCTTTCCACAAACACCATGCTGGTTTTCATGTGTCTTTTCCAGAGCAGAGGTTTTCATCCAGCCACTATGCCAAGAAGCCCAGATCGGTGAAGTGTTGTAGTGATTATTGTACTCCTGGGGGTTTCTACCATCTCCACAAATGGTCTCTGAAGCTCAGTCAGAGTGACCAACAGGTTCTTTGTCTCTTCTCTTACCAAGGTACTTCTCCCAAGATTGCTCAGTTTGGACATGTGGCCAGCTCTAGAAAAAGTTGTAGCTGTTCTAGACTTCTTCCATTTAAGGATTATGAAAGACACTGCGCTCTTTGGAACTCTTTATCCTGCAGAATTTTTTGTAGCCTTCCCCACATCTGTGCTCCTGTGTCTAAGCTCTGCAGGCAATTCCTTTGAGCTCATGGCTTGGTTTTTGCTCTGATACATAATGCCAACTCAGTGACCTTATATAGGCTACTAATTTGAATTGACCACAGGTGGACTCCAAACAAGGTGTAGAAACATCTCAGCAATGATCAATAGAATGGGATGCACCTGCTCCAAAGGGTCTGAATGCTTGAGTAAATGTGATATGTCAATTTTTTGTTACTAATAAATCTGGAAAAAATTATGAAATCCCATTTTTGCTTTGTCATTCCACGGTATTAAGTGTTGCTTGAGTATTAAAAAAATATTTAAATGATTTTTAGCATAAGGCTGCAACTTAGCACAATGTGAAAAAAGTGAAGGGGTCTGAATAATTTTTGAGTGCACCTTATGTTTTTCCCTTTTATCTTTAAGGTTAGGGTTAGGGTTATAATTTTTTCTGTAATGCTTCACCACATTAAAAAGTAAAAACTTGAAAGGTATCTCACAATAAAAGCTGTAAGTTCATCATAAATGTTTTTCTCCCTGATTTCACATTAGCATTAACAGGGAGTAATGTGTTCTCGTTCACCACAGGGCACCAAACATAAAACAACTGATATTCGGCAGACCAAAATCATACAACTGCTTTTGTAGTTGGTTTATTACACTGTATTTTAAATGTTTTTCTCTGCTTTACTAAGAACAGTAGAGACAGTGAAAAATGTGTACGTAATTAGTAACAAAAAAAGCTTAAAAGGCTCACACTACAGCATAGTCATTTGCCAAACAATTATTTCATATTTTTAGAAACTTTCGACTTACTATAAACATTGAGATGGAAGTTTTTGTCAACTTGTCCTGCAATGTTTGTTGCCTTGCATACATACTGGCCTGTATCTGATACCTGAAACACAGTGGTGTACACGTGATCATTCTAGCTGTGGAATTCATAATCATAAACTAAAACACTAATGACTTTTAAAATGTGATTTACCTCTGCTTTTGTAATCTCTAGTATCTGTCCTTCAGCCAAAATTTTGATGTTGGCAGAATCTGCAATCATTCGCCCATTTTTGTACCAGGTAATCATAGGCGGAGGAATAGCATTTGATTCACATTCCAGAGTAACTGAATTTCCAACCCGTACACTCATAGCAGTTGGGGAATCTCCAGAGTGGTCCTTTATGCTTGGGGGAACTAAGAATACATGTAATAAATACCATTAACATGACATTCAGAAACTACACTTTCACTTTTACAAGATTGTTTTTACCTATTTCTTAGTGAATAAATTTAAAACTGTGTGTTTGTGTAGTTATTAATGCCAAAACGTCTCATCTACAATGGAATGCTTTCAAAGGTACACAGAAAGGGGTACAGTCTCACACCAGTAATCAAACACCCCTGAGAAGATGGGATTACAGCAAAAGCAATTCACATAACTTTGAAACTCTCTTAGGTTTTTGTTTTGCCACACTAGGAACTCTACATTTAAAAAGACCAGCACTAGTGATGAAAGAAAAACTTTGTGAGAAGTATCAATCAATGCTTTATAGTTTATACTGATGTCTACTTGCTAAAAAAACACAGCCACTACGGTCCTAGACTCTGTTTACAAACTTATATTTTAATATACTGAGGAGAAAACAAATGGAAAGGTAATGCACACTTACCAAAGACAGTGAGAAATATTATTTTTTCCTTCTCTCCAGCCTGATTTACTGCTACACAGCTGTATTTTCCTCCATCTGAAAGTTTTGCACGCAAGATTTGCAGTGTACGCCCTCCTAATACAAAAACAACATATTTCAGTCAAATACTCCAAACTTTAAAGTCAATACAGCCAGTGTGCAGAGTGCAGATGGTGTTTGATGATGTATTAAACAATGATGCTTAGTATTTATCATCCTTCTTTCATATGTTTGGTCCAAAACATAGCGATTATAATTTCAATATAATAAACAGTATTTGGAAGAAATAAAGTAAAAAACCTCAGTTAAATTTACTTTGAACAAATACCAAAATTACAATATGGGTGATTGATTTTAGTTTTGTTATAAGAATATGTAAAGAAACACTTTAGTCTCTCATCAAATAAAGCTATAATTATTTCTATGGAACAGAAAAATTGTAAGAGTACTCTTTGTATGTTTTAGTTCAGTATAAAATACTGCAAGCTCTATTTAGCAGTGCACTCATACTTCACCAGAACAATGTGGAATACCTGGGGCAGTACAATGGCTATAACTAATACCATAGTGAAACTGTTAATAAATGATGTATGAGTAAAACATTTTTTAAATATTTTTATACGTACTATCTACAGCTATTGTACTCACAAACTAAACGTTCCACTTGTCCGCTGAGATTACAACTCACCAGGCATAATCAGCATATTTGAGTTGTGCTGTACAGGTTTTCCATCTTTTAGCCAAGTTAAAGCAGGAGGAGGAAAACCTGTAGCCTCACACGTCAAGGAAATAAAGTTGTTCAGCACCACTGTCACATTCTCAGGATTCATTCCCATAATAATAGGTGGAACTTGCAAAAAGAAACAAATGTTAGTTATCTCTTACATAAAACAACATCAGGTTTTAAGAAGATCACTTTATTTTTAATTCTGAGTCCGTAACTTAAATTAACTTAATTAACTCTTGCAAAATGACATTACACCACTTACCATGTACATTGAGATTGAAATACTTCTCTGCACTTCCTGCTGCATTTTCTGCCACACATACATATCTTCCTGTGTCTGTTATCTGGCTACGTGTGACCTAATCAAAAAAAAAAAATTCTCATAAAAATACTGCATATATATATTCTTTTGTGTAAAATTCATTGAAATTTTCACTTAGCCAAAAAGCCATTTTTAGAGGTATACTTGGTAGATTTGCTTTACATATTTTGAGGCAAAATAGAAACTATTATTTGTACTGTACCTGCAGGGTTTTACCATTGAAAAGAATTTTTAGTGACTTTCCTTCTGTCACCGGCCTGCCATCTTTCAACCAAGAAATTTTGGGAGCGGGGCTGCCACTGACCAGACATTCCATGATGGCTGTTTTGTTTACCAAAGTAATCATCTCTTTTGGAACGTCTTCGTCTGCTCCCTTTATTATGGGTGGCACTACAGAAAATAACAAAAAAACTTTAGTGTATTAATTGCATCCTGAATGTTGGGTAAGCCCACTATTCCCCCAACACAGTGGTTTTACATGGTGTTACTGGATAATATGATGACTATATTCCCATAATATTTTGGCTTTGCAAAACAGTTCATTGCACAAATCAAAAACACTTTATATTGGGTGGCTTATACTTACTTTTCCCTTGGTATGGTTATAATAGTGATTGCCTTAAAATAAATGCAACAATAGGGTTTCCATTATGCAAATGATTTTCTGAGCTGAGCAGTGTGAAAAGGAGCAGCAAAAAGAAACATTTGTTTGGCTAACTGAGGGTGAATTCTGGGTCTGTTTGGCAAGGCGGGTTATTTATTAACCTCTATGTCTTTTCTTTATGTTTTGGTTCCACAAAATTCATGCATGCATAACTTTTTAAAATGGAAACCTTTTCTTGCATCCTCTATCAGTATCACTGACTACTGTATTCATATAACTATATGTAGGTTAAAGCATACATCAGTGGTGTGAATAAAATGTATCTTAATTGAATCTAATTGCTTAGTTGTAGGCTAATGTAGCATTTGAACACAAAATCGACCAATGAGATCATGTATGTAGATACAGTATTGCATTATAAAGAAATAAATGGAGCAAGTAACAGTCACAGAGATGATCTTTGAAAGTTTCTTACTTTATTACCTTGCTGATAAATACAGTATGTTTTCATTTCCAGACAGACAGACAGACAGACAGACAGACAGACAGACAGATAGATAGATAGATAGATAGATAGATAGATAGATAGATAGATAGATAGATAGATAGATAGATAGATAGATAGAATTCTTAGTTAATCATATAGTAAAAAGATCTTGCAGCAGAAATTCAACAAAACAGAATACAGCAACAAAAAAGTGCACTTTAGTTTGGGGACAAGTTAATACCCTTCAGAGGCTAAAAGATCAAAGCCAAACAGACATTAGAAAGTGGCATAAATAACCTCACTCAATGGTGGCAGAAATAACCTCACTTAGTGCTCACACTTTGATCTTTCTGTTGTTGACAGTGCCTCTCTGTTAATTCAGAATGGAACTGAAAGAGTAAGTGGCATAGTCCATGATGGCCAACATTTTATTAAGTGTACTTCTCTGAACCACTACTTCCAGAGAGTCTCACACTACTTATAACACATATCTAGAATTCTTTTTCAGTTTTTGGCTTTTGCTGGTATCACCTGCACTAATGTAGCTGCCCAAGCAGATTGCTGCATAATATATTTCTACTGTTACAACAGATTTATAAAATATCTGTAATAGATGCCTGTTACCGATATTCCACAAAGCCTCGACCTCAAAAAATAACAGTGCCTTTAACACTTCTTAAACCAAACTTCAGTGGTGATAGACCACTCCTGCCTATTGTTCTGATGCACAGGGCAGGGCAGTCATATGTGTACTGTATATGGCGATGTCTGACACACAGCCATATAGCCATACAAACTGTGGTCTGCTAGTCGACAGTCCATTATTCAGTTAGATTCATCTACATCAACTATTAGGCTAGCGTCTATATATTTATGATATTATTTATTTCATGTATCTAAGAATTATTAGCATCAAATATGCACAAAGAAGGTATACAGTATAAAACTGTATATCAACTTTCTGAACCTTTTTTTCCCATTATAAATGAACTGGAGGTTATCCTATCAATAAAAAGTACAAGAGAGATACAAAAGCACAATTGTATAACATTTCATCAAATTACACTCATACACACTCTCAAACTCATCCATAAGGTAAACTGTCTTAACATATATGCCTTTGTGAAATAAGAAACAAATTGGAAAAATCAGAGAAAACCATCTCAAACTCCATACACCTAAGCAGCAAACTGTCTCCCTGCCTTCTAGCAGGAGTTACTGTTCTGTTTATTTAATTTGTTACCACTAGACAGGAAAACAGTTTTTAATTCATGGCCATTCGGAAATGTCATGCTCACATACAGGCATCTACTCGACCTGACCAGTAATGCAGAATCCATGATGCTTGACATTTTATCACTTGTTTTGTGTATTAGTCATTTGCTCCATATGTAAAATATTTTTGTACCTGACCTCTGTATTTTTATCTTGACACTCTTTTATGTTTATTGATATTTAATATTGTTGTTTAGTACCATTTAAATGTTAGATATCCATATGTACCGCACTGTGAACCTGTATTGTGTACTGTATTTATATTATATAGGAAATATTTGTGTACTAGGCAACAACTGTTAGATTAGGTACACTGCATTTAACTATAAGGTTTAATGACAATAAACTGAATTGAATTTAATGGAATCAACCAGTCAGAGAATGAAACCCAGGTTTAGCAAAAACAGCACTAAATACTTTGTCATCATCCCAGCTTTTCAGGAGTATTACTTTTAAAAAAAGAATCTCCAGGAACTGTGATACCACATATGGAGCTGCTTTTCAGTATAAAACAGTTCTTTATTACATAGTAAATTAATGAAATGTGAAAAAATCAAGTTCATTTCCACTCACACAGCACTCTGACTTCATAGTGAATTGAGTCTTCCCCAGCCTCATTTATGGCAACACATGTGTATTTTCCAGCATCCTCAGGTAGGGCTCTAGGAATCTGCAATATGCGCCCACCTAAGAGAATACAATACAAAGTTACAAATCAATAAACCTGGAAACATGATAAGCATTTCCCAATAGTCTTAATAATTTTAACAGTGTTTACCTGGCAAGATTAAAACCTTGTCACTTGAAGCTAAAAGCTGGCCATCCTTATACCACCTTAAAGTGGGAGGAGGTACTGCATTGGTTTCACAGTAGAGAGAAATTGGATTATTAACAACTACATCTTTGATATCTGTGCCACTGTTGTCTTCCATATTGCTCTTCTCTTTTACTTGTTTGGTGAAACTTGGAGGAACTACAAAAAAGCAACCTTGGATTATACATTGTATTGTAACTGTTGTCACGTCATTCTCATATGAATTTTCCTAAATATAGCACTTATACATGGTAAATTATATCACTGAAACTTATTAATTGCATTATGTTTTATTCTTCTAAAATAAACATAATTACAGAAGTTGATATTCATTTTGAACAATATTTTTTTCATATATATATCATATATATTATGCTAGCAGCTCAAATTGGTTTTTGTCAGTATACAGTACTGTAGATTTCTCTATAATTCATCCTTAATAATCTAACTGAAATTTTCCTGAAGATGTTGTCATCAGTTTACTGCTGAAATACATAATCATTGAAAGCTCAAAACATTTTGCTTACAAGTATACTTGTATACTTAATTATTCAAATATTATTTACCTAGTATATTTACATCAAAATCTTTTTCATCTTCTCCCACAAGATTGGATGCAACACATGTATAACGACCAGTATCTGATATCTGAGCTCTCCTCAGCTGAAGGATGCGGCCATTTGCAGTTATACTAACATGGTGATTAGCATTTAAGGCCTGTAAAGATAAGCATTTGATTGGTGCATGAAGGCAGTCATAAAGAATAAAATGTTTTGAGACAAAAAGTATCTTTTAGGTCTTAAATAAACATATACATTTAACTCTAAGCTATTATAGCTGAGATATTAAAATTGAAAACATATTGTAATGCTGAGCAATATTGATTCCACTATAAATACTACAGTAGGGATTAGTTAGTGTCACATAATCAGTATGAGTTACATATAAAAAATACATAATGTTAGGACTTATTTCATAAAAATGAAATATGCTTTGATCAAAAATAAAAATTAATTATTGAAATTATTACTTTAAGTATGCTTGGAAAAAAATATTTAATGCTATAATGACAAGACTCCAGTTATCTTGTGATGTGCATGAAAGATTGATTCAAATATTGTTTTAGCTGAAAAAAAAGAAAAATAGATCATTTTAAGAGATGATTGCTACTTATAGACTATACAACAAAAATTGTAAATACATGGAAAACTTCCATGTAAAAAACTTCACAAAAAGGGGCAGGTGGAAATAAAACAGTAAGTAAATTAGCAACAATAGTAAATTGACATTAGTACTTAGTTACATGGAAAGGTTATATCGATTTTTTCCTAAACAAATATGAAGAAATACCACAAGTACATATTAGATGACGGGTCTTCAACCTGTGCCTGGAACAGGGGAGAGTCCTGAGGCTTTGGAAAACATCTGGCATCACCCCAGTCCCAAAGGTATTACATCCTGATGAGCTGAATGACTTCCGGCCTGTCACCCTGACATCACATGCGATGAAGACCATGGAGCGGCTACTGCTTCACTACCTGAGGCCACAGGTCCGCCACGCCCTTGAACCTCTGCAGTTTGCATACTAGGAGAAGGTGGGAGTGGAGGATGCCATCATCTATATGCTACACCGATCCCTCTCCCACTTGGACAGAGACAGTCGTGTTGTAAGAATTATGTCTCTGGACTTCTCTAGCGCCTTCAACACCATCCAACCTCTGCTCCTTAGGGACAAGCTGATAGAGATTGGAGTAGATTCATACCTGGTGGCATGGATCGTGGACTATCTTACAGACAGACATCAGTATGTGTGTCTCGAGAACTGCAGGTCTGACATTGTGGTCAGCAACACAGGAGCACCGCAGGGGACTGTACTTTCTCCGATCCTGTTCAGCCTATATACATCGGACTTCCAATACAACTCGGAGTCCTGCCATATGCAAAAGTTCGCTGATGACACTGCTATCGTGGCCTGCATCAGGAGTGGGCAGGAGGAGGAGTATAGGAACCTAATCGAGGACTTTGTTAAATGGTGCGACTCAAACCACTTACACCTGAACAGCACCAAAACCAAGAAGCTGGTGGTGGATTTTAGGAAACCCAGGCCCCTCCTGGACCCCGTGATTATCAGAGGCGACTGTGTGTACAGGGTGGAGACCTATAAATACCTGGGAGTGCAGCTGGATGATAAATTGGACTGGACTGCCAATACTGATGCTCTGTGCAAGAGAGGACAGAGCGGACTATACTTCCTTAGAAGGCTGGCGTCCTTCAACATCTGCAATAAGATGCTGCAGATGTTCTATCAGACAGTTGTGGCGAGTGCCCTCTTCTATGCGGTGGTGTGCTGGGGAGGCAGCATAAAGAAGAGGGACACCTCATGCCTGTACAAACTGGTGAGGAAGGCAGGCTCCATTGTAGGCATGGAGCTGGACAGTTTGACATCTGTGGCAGAGCGACGGGCGCTGAGCAGGCTCCTGTCAATCATGGAGAATCCACTGCATCCACTGAACAGTATCATCTCCAGGCAGAGGAGCAGCTTCAGCGACAGACTGCTGTCACTGTCCTGCTCCATTGACAGACTGAGGAGATCGTTCCTCCCCCACACTATGCGACTCTTCAATTCCACCCGGGGGTAAACGTTAACATTATACAAAGTTATTGTCTGTTTTACCTGCATTTTTATCACTCCTTAATATAATATTGTTGTTTTATCAGTATGCTGCTGCTGCTGAAGTATGTGAATTTCCCCTTGGGATTAATAAAGTATCTATCTATCGATCGATCGATCAATCGATAGATAGATAGATAGATAGATAGATAGATAGATAGATAGATAGATAGATAGATAGATAGATATTTTAGATTAACATAGGTCAACTGACACTTCTAATTCATTTCTTTGGTTTTAAAATTGTGAATTATTTTACTTTATCAATTTAATAAAACATGGCTCATGTCTTTATTATGATCTGACAGAGGCAAAGGTATTTTAAATTTAAACAAGAAAATAATGCTGCTAGGACAGGCCAGTACTTTTGACTATAAAAGGCAAAAAACAAAACACTAAAAATACACAAAAATATGTATAGGGTGGTCCAGATCTAATTATGCAATTTTCTTTACGCTATAACTTATTAAGTTTATTACACAGAAAATCATCAGAAAAATCCTGGACCATCAAAAAGTGTGCAAACTGACGTCATGAAGAATCGTCTTAGCGCTGAACTGGAATCGTCCCCGCTTAAATCAAAGTCATCCAGACGATCTAGATGTGCATAATTAGATCTGGACCACCCTGTATAATAACACGAAAAATGCTTTTGAGCAATAACATCCTGTATCTATTGCCTACAGGCAATAATCCTGGGGTTACTTTAGAATCAATAATTAACACACACCCTTTTTATGAGATGCGTAAGAAAATTACAGTAACCAAAGACCCCCCACACACTCAGGTAGAGCAGGCAAACTCCACACTGACACTGACCAGGCTGGGATCAAACATTTACTCCACCACCATATGTACAATGCTTGGATTCCTAAAATATGAAAAGGGCAATGAATATTGCCTCTGATAGGAAAAAAGCAAATGATTACCTACTATATAACAAAGTATTTTGCACAATATGAATTAAATTTTGAACACTAAAATGATAATTAACAGACTGTCAAGTTCATTTACCTGCCCATCCTTGAACCAACGCAGAGTAGCAGTGGGAAAGGCCTGGGCTTCACATTCCAGAGTAAGGCTGTTATTCACTTTGATTTTTATTTCTTTAGGAGAGAAATCATGTAGGTCTTCCTTGCTTATAATAGGAGGGACTTGTAAAACAAACAAATGAAACATTTTATAAGTAATGTAAAGCAACCTGCAGCTAATTTGCTAAAGGAACTGAAAGACAGCAAAACCTTTCTTGATATTACTTAGAAGGGAAAAGTTACAAATGTGATTCTGCTCTATAAAGGAACAGATTTTAATAAATTATAAACTAGTACACTTTATGCTAAAACTTACAAAATATCAGTTATATTTATTTCAATATAGAATTCTTCATGGTAGAATGAAAAGTGTATGCTGACTCTCTCAATATAAAGACAATTCAGATGGTGCATCTTAAATAACATGTCTCAGTGTTACTAACTTCAGAAACAAGGTTGCATTCTGCCTCTTTATTACACTTGCTACACGCATTGACTACTTGCTTTTAAATAGTAAACAACAGATTTTTTATAAAGCAATCAATTTGACAAAAAGATGTATGAAAAGAGGTCTGTTGCATTTAGAAAACCTACTACAAGAAAGAAAACATAGACCTTTCTGTATAATAGCTTATAATAAAGAATGCATCTGGAATAAAAACAATGCTGCTACTATTAAGTCCTCTGTTGTTCTGGACAGACAAAAATGTTTTAAGAGAACAACCATGGCTGTAAACAAAACAAAAACAAGAAAATGTCATATACACACTTTTGATAAATCAAATTTATGCATCCTTTCGATGTGACTCTGGACTGAAAACTGCACAGCTAAATGTAAGCATAAAAGCACACCTATTTATTGGATGCTGTCATGTAAATTATGGTAAACCCAAATAACGAAGTAATCAAATGAAATACTACTTTCAGGAAACAATACAGATATTCTCTCACATACTATAGAACAATTTTAATCTTCATAACTTGAACTCTAAAGATTGTTTTGAAAAACAACTGTCTGGCCGGGTAAACTTCAAAGACATTTTTGAAAAATGTCTGTCTGATCAGCATCAATAATGTGTCTACATCCTGTGTATAATGTGATCTAACCCACCACACATCTTAGTGTTCTGTGATTAGGGCAGAATGCAGTTGGTAGAAGAAGATGGTGCAGTATTTCATATGGCAAACACACTTGTAGTTCCCTAGTGACCAAGAAAAATCCTCATGCAGCCACTAGGTCATTTACACAGCTGGCTTGTAATCAGCCATATTTTATTTTTACAGTGATATTAGTACTTCACCCAACAACAAGAACATGTCTGTCAGGCACTCTTTGCTGGGAAAAAACAAGGGACAAGTGGGATTCACTACATCAGCTGTGAGAAAAAGGTCCTTTTGAAATGTAAATATACAGAAACAAACCAAACAAGATGTAGAAAGAGTTTAAGCACAGTATCTTTTATATAACAAATATCTTGCTGGAATATTCTAGATACAAACAGACAGACAGAGAAGAAGGAAAATATAAGATAGTTACATTGTTTTTGACCTCACTTTTGTAAATAACATTTATATACAATGATAATACAGGTGACTGCTGTTTTCTCACTTGCTAATGTACTGTATATCACAATGGCTTAACAACTGAGTATTATCTTAAGTGAAGATATTGAGCCTCCAGCTCTAAATGTTACTCATTTTTAATGATATTGACGTGCATTGGTATCCTTCAATAAGGGCGTGTAAATAAATGCGAGCTTCAAATGGGCAACCTCAATTGGGCGCAGCGAATAAAGGCAAACACAACAAAATTATTACAGAAAATTTATTAGATAAAGGCAATGATTGAACATATAAAAAGGTGAAAGTAAGAATATTAAAACATCCAATTAATTAATGCATGAACTTCTAATGAATTATTTCTGGAACAAAATTTATTAGATAAAGGCAATGATTAAACGCATTTCCAGATGTGTTTCCCATTGATAGTTTTCTCCTTTCTGAATGTGTAGCCTTCGACTACAAGTAGATCCGCACCTTTGTTGCTCTTCACATATTCCAGAGCCATTTGAACTAAATTATCTACGAACGCCTTTATTCGCCACGCTCAATTGAGGTCACCCTTTTGAAGCTCGCATTTTTGTGCGCGCCCTTATTGAATAGAGCCCATTTTTGCATGTTTTATTGTGCTGACATACATTTTGAGCATAGAAGTATGTGCTGATTTATAGCTGACTGAAGTAAGGGTATCCATAATTCAGGCCGAAGGCCACTGGAAGACAATGGGGCAATTGTATTCTAGAAAATTCTGCCAAAATCAACTGAAGTAATAAATCTTTCGTTATTATTATTTTACCGGGTGTCATATGTTTTCTTTGTTTTGATCAACATTGCTCTACATGGGTTTTTGACGACCCAATAGCTGCAGTTGCAAACTTCCTCCTTTGTGAAACGAGAGTAACTGGGGGTCACTATTGGTGAAACAAGATCACTTAGAAATGAAGAAATACATTGCACAGTACAACCAATCACTTAGACGACCCACCCGCGAACAAATGATGACAACTTGCGACCCACTGGCAGCAACCCAAGTCATGACCCAGTGGTTGAGAAACAGTGGCTAAGGTGACTCACACATAAACTAACAATGGCAACCTGGCATGACCCAGTGGTTGAGAAACAGTGTCTTACTTGAACCTGCTATGTGGACATTGAGATTTGAAGATCTGTTTGTGCTCTTCCACACCTGACCAACAGAGCCCTCAGTTGCAATGACCTGTACCGAGATACAGTCAATTTGACTTACGGTCAAATAGCTGGACCCAAATAGCGCTGTAAGTCAGTATATGACTGTACATGCAACAATGTGCATAGATTTATGTGTTTTTAAGTACTATTCAGTAAGTGTCTGTCTGTCATTTCTGTTAGGAATATAGTTATCTGAAGAAAAAAACATTTCTTGTCACATGTGGAAATTTGATAAGATATATGAGGTGTACTATATTATAGGTGTTCTGCTTCTAGGACGCCTGTTTTACAACTATAGTATGGCAAACATGTCAATTATAATCAAGATTCATCCAAGTCATGATATTGGACAGATACCACAAAATTTGACCAAATATTGCCACTTTATTTATATTTTCATTATTGGTTTATGAAAGCCCACCATCTTGCTCACTCATTAAAAGGGGAGGACTCAGCTCTGTTCTCAACAAACAACATAGTTTCACAACACACAGCAGCAGACTTTCCTCCATGGCTTAATTTAACTTAATCCTGATTCTCTATATGTTCAATTTCCTCATAATAACTATTCATGGTGGCTCTAAAATCCGTACTGACCCCTACTCTCTTTTCTGTTTCTTTTTCCGGTTCTTCCTGCGCCACCACCACCTACTCAAAGCTTCATGATGCTCCAACAATGATGGACGGATTAAAAGGCAGAAGTCTACGTGACCATCATCATCATCAAGCCCTTCCGTGAGAACCCTAAATCCAAAGAGGACTGTTTCATTTATGTTAGGTAGAATGCCCAGAGGGGACTGGGAGGTCTCATGGTCTGGAATCCCTACAGATTTTATTTTTTCTCCAGCCGTCTGGAGTTTTTTTTTTTTTTCTGTCCCCCCTGGCCATTGAACCTTACTCTTATTCGATGTTAATTAATGTTGATTTATTTTGTTTATAATTGTGTCTTTCATTTTTCTATTCTTTAATATGTAAAGCACTTTGAGCTACTGTTTGTATGAAAATGTGCTATATAAATAAATGTTGTTGTTGTTGTTGTTGATGGCACATTATCAGTTTGTATGTGCTCAGTGTGATTTGCAGATAATAGGAAAGAGTAATTGCTGGGGAATCCAAGGGGAAGGTTTCCTGTGTCATGCAGTTTCCTGCTGAAAAAATATGCTAATACACATGGTATTTGTGTTTTTGCATGTCTACATTCATTTCAACAGATGCCTCCCATGTGAATATATGGAAAATGTGTTACATTTTTTTAAAAACACTGTGCCCTTCTGCAATGATATGAGTGTAGGTTATAGAATATAATTGATTTTACTGGTGTGCTGAGGATACTCTGGGGTTTGAGGCTGTTCAAGTACCAGAGGGAACTGAAGAATTGTATGTGTTACCTAACAATTAAGCTAACTGTTATTTTTACTTTCTCCATATTCCGTATTTAAAAAGATCACAAATAATGAGCTGGAAAGACAGAGACAGCAATCCTTCTGGTTGAAAGGAAGTATAAAGTTAAGCTGTAAATCAGTATTAGCTCACTGTAGAGGGCACTCTCACACTTATTGCCAGTCGAAGCCCATTTGGAACCCTAGGTGGAATGGATTGACGTTGCCCCTCATTGTCTATAACGAATATTCAGTGTTATTAGACTTTGACAACCTTGGGGGGGCAGGGGTGTGCCCAGAGTGCATGCCCCTTCAGTGGCACAAATATTTTGTATATACTGCAGACTTTAAGGTGCCCAACAGGTAATAGTGCCCACTCAGTACCATCAAAACTTGACGACTGTTTTCTGTTTTTTTCCCATTGGTGTCCAAAGTGCATGCTCCTTAAATCTTATAAATGGAGCCCCACCGATGATGGTATCCCAGGTGGCCGCCATTGGTTGTTTAATGGATGGACCAGCTCTACTCACTTTAGAATTACCAGTTAGATTAAAAAAACATTTTTGGCATGAGGGATGAAAATATGAGTACTCAAAACAACGCCCAAACTAGCAGAGGGAGAACATGAAAACTCAACACTGGCTATGGACTGACTGAGATTTCAACCAAAGGCTGTGAAGCTGTGAGACAACAATGCTAACCATCAATCAAACTGTGCCACTCTAACAAATGAAAACCAACTTAAACGATCAGTTTGAGGAAGGAACAGAGCACTTTGTACTGAAATCTCTATAGTTATGCCATGCTAAAGATAGCTGTTATCATAAATATTCTTTCAAAAATAATCAAAACTGTTCACAAGATTTTTCCATTCTTGTGAAAGGGACTAAGGATTTTGATGCACCATTTGCTGCATTAAAGTAGGTGGGATGGGACTCGTCCAGTTGACGAAGATAAGACAGCAAACTGGCAATGTGGAACATGTTACCACAACAAATTCTTTATTAAGTAATTATTGGGTATTACTGTGAATAGTGTCTGTTAGAGGGTTATGGAATATTGAACTATCTGAAAGATAAACAAAAAATATATTGCGGTAAGGTATCAGACGCATGGGATAATCTCAAAAAATGTGATTCCTGATGGCAGCATTAATGATTACACCCTTGATCATGATATGCTTTAGATAATCTGTGCTGAGGTAAATATGCACAATGTACAATTCTCAGTTGAACTAAATTATGTTTCAAACATGTTGGTAATGAATACATTTTTTCCAATAGCAGGTTTCCATTTATAATCAAAAAATTCTTTTTGAAAGGTGCCTTTTCTAATGCTGTCTCAGATTATTTCTCTTCTGATGAAACTTGAAAATTCTGCAGATACAGCATATGTCTTCATCACTGCTAGATGGTACTGTTACAACTGCAGATGTTGAATGAAAGTTTTCTTTAGCAAATCCTCTGCTTCTTACAGTAAAATAAAGTACTCTAAAATGCTATTGGATAAAAGCATTTAACTTGGAAAACAGAAAGTGCCTATTCATATAAAGTGGCATTGAGTCTTGAGCAACTTTCAGTTACCTTAAAATATATTTGGTTTTTAAGAAAATATAAAATTCATTGTTACTGTGAAAAACATAAGCGGGTAAGTGACTGGAATTTAAAACCCAAAGCTACTAGTTCATTTCTTGTCTGTGCCTCACTGTGCAGTACTTATGCAAGCCACTTACTTTATTTGTGTTACAACTGTTAAAAAAAAAAAAAAAAGAAAACTTCCAAATAAATTAGGCAATGTACTTACTGTAAACCTTAACTTCATAGTTTTTAAGGGTTTCACCAGCTTCATTAGTGGCGACACAGGTATACCTCCCAGCATCTTCTTTCTGGGCAGTCAGAATCTGTAGGGTTCTTCCTCCTACAGAAGAAAATACATACGTTTCATTACACAAATTTGTTGTTATATACATCCTATAGTTTACATTTTTAAAAGACGTATGTGAAAAATATATTTGTTTACATTTGGTCACTTTCTAATTTAGTTTTCTTTATGTTTCCTTTAGCTGGTCCCCATGTTTTTAGCCTCGTGATTTTTTGATTTAGCCTCGTGTGTTTCAGAAAAGTGGTTACAGGATCTTATTCTTGACATGACCATCACAAGTTATGTTTTAAAGTTCCCTGTGCGGGTGGATAGTGAGGAGGGCTTGCTGTACTCATGGACAATAAATGGTTTAGTGCCTGTGATATTACTGTTAAAGAAGAAGTCTGTACCCCAGACATTGTAATGGACAGTAGTTTTACAAATAAACTATCTCACATATCATTACTACCATTCCCCCATCTTCAGGCATACAGAAAGCTTAAGTCATTATATACTTTAAAATTGCCAAGGTCTACAAAAATCATCGCACTGCATTCTCAACTATTTATGGTGTATTTAATCATACTGATCTTTTCATTACAAGAAAAAGGTTAAAAAAATGAGGTTAATGCATGTCTAGAAGGAGTTCGAACTTAATACAAATGTATCGGCAATGGAGGGAAATACATGAATGAACTTTTCACAGGAATTTCAAGTGATCTGTAACACTGATGTTGCTCAAGTGACTCTCCTAGCTCCCTTTCTGTTCACTCTATACATATAATACATACCCCATAGTCGCAGAGTCAATCTTGAACTCCTGCAGGTGGTAGGTATGAGACAGGAGGAGGAATACAGAGGGTGTATGAAAGGCTTTTACATATTAAAAAAGTTGAAATCTTAAATTGTACAAGAAAATATATTAGAAACTATTTAGTACTTAAGGTAACTGCACTGTGGGAAGTGCAGTCCCTACCTGGAAGAATTCTGATATTTTTGTTAGACTCAAATGGAACACCATCTTTCAGCCACATGATTGTGGCAGGAGGGTAAGACTGGGCTTCACATACTAATGATGTGGGACTGTTCAATGTCACAGTGACTTCTTCAGGAGTTTCTTGTTGGTCCATGCCATTTATTGTGGGAGATACTGCAAGCAGAAAAACAGAGAATATATATGTGATGGGAAAAGGGCAGCACCATGATTATCATTTGCACCCTAAACCATTTAGCTCATTGATTAATTGTTGGAGGGTCAAAACAAATATGTTACATGTGAAAAAATTAAGCATGTGAGAATGTTCTTACAGGTGAAAAAACCTTACAGATATACTTAAAAAATACTTGGGAAAAACATCCTAAAAATGCAATTTTTTCAAAACAGAAAAGTCTAAAAAATGTAATGTAGAAGACTGAAAGAACAGTCTTAATACCCTAGCCACATTCGGCATATACAAAAAATAAAAGAAGGGAATAAACAGCACATATCTTCTAAAAATGTAAAGTGCTACACCGTTTTAAACTATTAAAATATTTACCTATAATAAGTCAACATCAACAAAATGAAACTTAGATAGTGATATTCACTCTATCGAAAATTTTGAGAATTTAGTCAGTACTTGCCAAGCACATTGAGGTTGAAGTTCTTGGTCTTATCCCCAGCAGTGTTTGATGCCAGACATGTGTACCTGCCTGTGTCCACCACCTGAGCAGAAAGAATTTGTAAGAAGCGGCCATTGGAAATGACTTTGTGTCGATCATCTTCTACCAGAGGTTGATCATCTTTCATCCAGTTGATTTTTGGAACAGGGTGACCTGTTAGAAACATTAAGTCAGCTTAACTAAACCAACAACAAAAATAAAAACAAAAATGCTGATATACAGAAATTCAAGTCTACTATATACAGTTTTCATTTAACATAAGCCCTATTAAGCCTAATGTTACTTATTTCAAGCAAAAGTAAAAATCTCTAGTATATAACAAACATAATTACAATACACAAGTCCTATGTAGCTTTAGTAGAATTTTAATTTGGTAACATCATTGTTGAAATTCATTAAAGAGATAAAACAGTGAGTGAAAAATTATTTTTAAATTTAGAAAAAAACCTGTAAATTGTAATTCTGTTAACAGTGGGCCTCTTAAGTCAAATACATAAATTTTAGTATGGCTAACTGACCCATAACGCCACTGTAGACTTTGACACAGACTTAACCTTTATTTGTCTGACTTGTACACTTTGTAAAACTTGTTTTCTCTAACTAAAAAAAAGACACAATTTTGACATCTTCTTAGTTTATAATGTAATTTACAGATGCTCCATAAAACTGCTAACCTTAATAATTAATACAGCTACAATATTTTAAAAGATTGCCAGATGTCTGAATTTCTTTTGAGTGGTTCACTTGGATAAATTTCATCTTATGTATGTAAAGATGATTTGACATTTTTTACGAATTACACAGGAATTTCATGCCTTTGTGTACAAATATACCAACCTAGGAAATTCTTAAGAATTATCCTAGGGCTGTAGATACCACATGGAAAATGTCATTTAAGAGCATGGGTATAACATTGATTTCAAATATATCAGGGCATGTGCTAATAAAGTTGAGCATAGGTGCTGATCTTTATGTGAGATTTCTAAGTAGGAACCCCCAATGGAGAGTTCAGTAAGCAAAGAGATTTGTTCATACTGCACTTCAACAATAATGCAGTAAAGAAATTATGAATGTTAAACAGTGCTGGTGACAAGTCCTGCCTTTCCATGCTTAAATTCTGCCTGTGCTAAGTGGTATAGTTAAGGGTTACATGTTGGGGATTTTCACACATTGCCTCAATTTTAAAGTATGTTAAACATGTTGATTAAAAGTATATAAACTTTTCTCTTTAAAACTTTTCATTTATTCAAAATGGATTTTGAACTGAAACAGCTGAAAAACTATTTTGCACCTAAATATTATTTTTAAATATTGTAGCTAGTTTTTATTTATTAAATTTTAAGTACTTATAAGCTTTTTTTTAAGATGTGAATTGTTCCCAAAAAAGAAATAAGAAAATACTCAAAACAATTTACATATAATGTAGTTGTACAAATTAAAACTGACATTGGATGATCATGTTTTTTATTTGTTATTAAATTCAATACAACATTTACTTACCTGACACTTCACATGTTAGTGTAATGCTGTGTTTCTCTTTAACTTTTACATCTTGCTGTGTTTCGTCTTCTATAATGCTTGGTGGTACTATGGAACAAGAAATAAAATCAGCAATATTAAAAGTTGCAATAAGTGAATCTACTAGATACAGTAAAGATTTATCTTAGCCCAAATGGTCTCAAAGTTCACCATACTTAAGATATCAAGGTCAAAATTCTTCTTATTTTCCCCAGCAGAATTGGAGGCAATACAGGTGTATCTTCCAGCATCTTCGATTGTAGCATGCATTAATCGAAGTAGTCGGCCACCTGTTAATAATAGCCAGATTATCAATGGAACCATTCAACTACATATCTAAATTTCCACAGAATTAAAATGATAAACGTTAAACATTTGATAACATTTGATATTAGGGCTATGGTTAATTTTAAGTATGCAATTCATCATTTTACAATGTGCAGTATACAATAGGCATGGCAGCTACTGTACACAGACACACCCACCAATGTATGATTTGTGGTAATAACATGACTTCTGCAAAAATTTACTTTAATAATAATAAATAAATAAATTCATTCATTCATTAATAAATTAATTAATTAATTTACTTTATTTACAGGTAAACAAGTATAAACTAGAAAATGAGATATGCACCTGACAGGATTTTGGCAGAGCTGGACAGATTAACAGGATGACCATCTTTGAGCCAGGAAATGACTGGAAGAGGAATACCTGTAGCTTCACAGTTTAAAACCACAGGGTTTTTTACCAATACGGTTATGTTGTCTGGGACACTCAGGTCTCCAAGAATAGTTGGGGGTACTGGCAAACAAAAAGCAATTAAAAACAAAAACAAAAATTATTCCTAATTGAAACAGTACTCTACAAATATACCTACACAGTTTATGTTTTATTTAATTGAATCCTGCTTTTGTTCATTATTTTTGCAACTTCACAAGGTAAATATTTACTGAAAAGAATCTATACTAATAAAAGGCAAAGCCCTCACTGACTCATTCACTCACTCACTCACTCACTCACTCACTCACTCACTCATCACTAATTCTCCAACTTCCCATGTAGGTGGAAGGCTAAAATGTGGCAGGCTCATTCCTTACAGCTTACTTGCAAAAGTTGGGCAGGTTTCATTTCGAAATTCTACGCGTAATAGTCATAACTGGAAGCTATTTTTCTCCAAATACTGTAATGGAGTTGTGCTTGATGGCTGTGGGGGCGGAGTTTCATGTGACATCATCACGCCTCCCACGTAATCACGTGAACTGACTGTCAATGCAGTACGTAGAAAACCAGGAAGAGCTCCAAAAAGCGCTGAAGAAAAACATGCATTATACAATTGAGAAGGCAGCGAAACAATAAGAAGCGAGCGACTGACACATACAACCATATTCATGAGTGCAGCTACTTCGGAAACAAAGCACGGTGTAAACCTAAAGTTTAAATTAAGTTCATAGACAGGCTGCCGCTGGCGTTTGTCATGCCCACGGCTAATGCGGGATACAAGTTTAATGAGAGGATGCAGGATATAAACGAGAGTTTTGATCACTTATTAACTAAGTTAAAATTGCTGGTAAAGGGCTGTGCTTATGCAAATTCCGAGAGACTGTCTTTGTGGGGGGATTGACAGTTAAGGCGGGTGGGGGAGTCACGTCATCATCTCCCCTCCCATTCACCTCATTTCGCTCTGAGCTGAGCTCCGCAGCTAACGCAGTCTTGCGGAACCAACTTTGTGACGCTGGCACCAAATACTCACAGAAAAATCCACAAGTTAATACACACGCTGTTTCTAGAGTTTCTCCACACTCTGAATCCTCCAGGCACTACTTACAAAAGGTTACATTGACAATCGTGTTGCGTTATTTTTAAAATCTTTCCTTTTCTTAGCACAAGCACAGTTGAGAAGCTTCGATGCATGTGCTCCATAACGCGTTAAAAAATAATGCATTAAATCACACTTTGCATTCCAAGCAAAGGGGAACTTCTGTCAATGCATGATTTCCTGGTACACCGATTACATTGATTCACACATCAGAGCTACAAAAATGTAACAGTCGGAAGAAAGCTCGTTGCTACGAATGATTGGAGGAAAATTTCATTTCAAAAGACTACCCGACGGAAGCCTTGATAAAAGCGTGGTTTTGTGCACATATATATATGTATATATATGTGGATGTACAGTATATGTATATATACTGTATATATGTGCGTATATGTATATATATATATGTTTATGTGTGTGTGTATATATATGTATATGTATATATATATATATATATGACAGCAACACTCATGACAATGTCAATCATGTTACATTATTATTAAAATGTTTCCTTTTCTTTTTCATTACTTCTTTAACACACACATATATATATATATATAACCTCCAAAGAGCGCGGAGACTTTTGATATCATGAACGTGTCTGCAAAAAGTGGCGTCTCCTGCCATGCAAAACTCGAGCACCCGGCGCACGCGCATAGCTGTGCCAGCCTTTGAGACACTGGCTGCGCTTCTGCCTTAAGTCAAAGTGAGCACTTTTAATTTTTTTCCTCCTCCCCCTGAGCTATAGCCAAGACAAGTGCAAACACGGGATCCCTTTTCGACACCGTGGCAAACTAATATTAAGGCGCTTCGCACTTTCTTTTGCACGTATACGATTATGAGGTTGTCAGCTCGGATTATGAAGACACGCACGAGTGGAGGACTGACAGTGCCATCACAGCCGATTAATGGCAGGGACGTCTCACCAGTCTACACAAGACCCACCGCGACTGTCCCCAAAAGGCGCTCATATCGTCAGCGAAGACATCTCTCTACACTATATAAAAGAAAAAGCCAAATTTCCTTTCTTTACACCTTTTTTCCTTTTATCCTAAACCAAAGCCTTTCTCTCTTAACACTGCAGAGGACACAAAACAAATTTTCTTTAATTGCCGGTAATGCCGGTAAGGCACATTACCAGAGGCAGAAATTTGGACGTTCACATAGAAAATATAATTTCTATACCACAGCCGTGTAGCACCTTTCAAAAGGGATCTACTACCGAGAGATCATCCATATACATTTTAGCTGCTGTTAGTACTACTTACCTGTTGTGTTACACAGTCTTTAAAATGTAGTTTACCCGAAACCACTCCAGTAATGCTCAATGTACCTTTACTTCTTAAAACATTAATGTTTTACTGTTTAATAA